>NC_054557.1:18866845-19004103 GCF_017654505.1 Polyodon spathula | reverse complement strand
AGATTTCAGTTACTTTCAAAGCAGGTTCTCTTCTGAAGAGGATGCATGCCTTGTGTTTTCTGTATATTATTTCCCTGTTATTATCAATACCTGCCTTTGCAGAAACATTAAATAAATCCCCCGGGAAGAGTAGAATACATTTCAAATAACAAAGGTGGCTCTGTTGTTTCTGTAATGAGCTGTTAATGAATACAGATCAACACACACTCACACTCACCCTCACAAACACTGAGAGCTTCATAAGCACGCGTGCACACAGGTTCACATACAGTATCCCCCTGGTTACTTACTGCTCTCTGGACAGCACTGGTGTTCTCATACACTGCTGATGCATTCGGAACCTTGCAATTTTCATAAGTGACAGCACCTGGACCTGCAATACGAGATGCAGAGAAATCAACAGTATAGAATTAGGATATTAGACTGATACATCAACGAGGGTAATAGATTCTGCAGTGTAGAGAGAGCAAGGCTCCCACATTGGGGTGTGTCTCTTACAGTGATCAGGCATACTCACTGCTTTGAGCTGGACCAGGTTTGAGATCATGTGGATTGTTCCTGAATAAAATGGGAAACATAAATGAGATATTTCCATTTGTTTTTCACAGTGAAATGATATTTTTATAAGATTCATGCTGAGGAAGATACTCACAATAGATCTTCAATGAAACTGGACAGGAAACAGAATAGCTAACAATAGGCTGGGTGCTGAGCAGCACGTCACACAATGTGCCGCTATGTGGACAGTAATCCACGCAGTGCACTCACCTGCATAGTTTAACACTTAAATACACCCCAAGAGCAACGGCAGTGACCCCTGCAAGTGTGCCCATGACAATTCCAGCGATCTCTCCTGAAGACAAGGACCCCGAACCTGTGGGCTCTTCTTTATCTAGACAGAGGAGTAAACTGTTAGTGTGTAGAGAAGATCAGCAAACAAACATCTCACAGCTAAGTGTTGGGGAGTGTTGACTATTTCACGACTTTCACAATTCCCTGGACACTCTGCAGTGCACTGAACCAGTTCAGAAAGATCTAGAATATTATAGAACAATGGTGATATTATGACATCAACATTCTAGAAAAAGAACGTTCCATTCTGAGTGCCAGAATTCATTGTAAACAAAGCCAATATGACCTTCACTCTTTACCAGGGAAAAGACGCACACAAATGAAAATCATATCGTATAACTCTCCAATCACGATAAATTCCTCTACTGCAGAACTGTTTCTTCCAGTCACTGAGTTCCGGGCTGCACAGGTGTAACTTCCCCTATCAGCATTGCTTACAGAAGCGATCTTGTATTGTGAGCCCTGGGCAGCCTCTGTCTCATTGAAATACCAGGTGTAATTACAAGGGGGGATAGACTGAGCCGAACATGTGAATGTTACGGAGGAATTGAGAACTGCTGAGTCTGGTCCTGTAATAGATACCTGCTCTGGTCCATCTGCAATACACACAAGATAACAATGAAGAGCCTTAAACACTCACACCTCAGTGGAGCAGGCTGAACGAGTCTGAATGCAACATGCACAGAGAAGAGAGGGTCTTTGGATACTTACAATTGACCTCCAATCTGTATCCAGCACTCGCCACTTCACTTACAGGGTTCTCAGCTTTACACTGATATTCTCCATTATCAGACTGCAGCACTGGGTTGAAGGAGACTACAATGTTGTCCACAGACAATGTTATTCTGTCTCTAGTGGACAAGGGCTGACCGTCCTTCAGCCAGAGCCTTGAGGAAACACTCTGTGATCCAAGCACCTCGCAGGTCAGGTTTAGAGTCTGGTTTGCTATTGGCTGTGCAAGGCTGGGTTTCACATTTACATTAGTTATTGGCTCTGTGAATAGAAGGGACAGAATTAGGCACTCTATTGGAATGAGGTGTGTTGTTTTTACAGCAATACTGAATTGGGTGTCCAAAATAATCAGGTCTTTCTTACTTCATCTGAATGGGAATTGAAAGCAAGAAAATACATCTTGTAGAGGTAAGGAAGGAGTCCGCTGTGGTGTAGTTATGGAAACGGTTAAAGGATAACTTTATAATCTCTGAATTTGCATAATAGTTTTAAAAGAATGTATGATCCCATGAAAATAAGATTTCGTTGTCAGTTTCCAGCCACAGTACGCCAGTGTGGCAGGAAAAATGTCAGCGCCCCGATGACAGGAAAATATTCTTCCAAATGGCTTTTAAAACACTCAGTGTGGAAGCTAATTGCCCTCGATTGGTGCTCAATTGTAAACGTGAGGGAGGACAGCTTTTCCTCATTTTCAAAGCAACATGCTAATGAATGGATTTATTGAATACCTGTTGATAAATGCTTCTGAAAAGCAATTCTGTGTATGAGCAAAGAGTTTCTGCACATCCCTACAGTCGGGACCAGAATGCTAAGCAGTAAGCACTTCTGGGGTATAAACGCTATATATATATATAGTACTTAACTGATACCAGAAATGAAAGCCTGTAAACAGAGATGACATCATACTAAAAAGGATTTCTGAGATACAAAGATAATTTACACAGCAATAGACACATACAAGCTACACAACTGAACAGAATAAAGATTCTCTGTGCATATGTGTATCAAAGACCTGATGAGAAAAGTGATAATCCTAAAATTGTAAGAAGATTAGATACATTTATAGGTAGCAATTCAGAGTGTTGGGTTGAAACTATCAAAGCCTTATTTCTACTCCACAAAAGGATGTTCAACAATGAACAATTGTTCCCTATTTACAATACATTGAACTACTTTTAAAAAGCGTTTACACATTCTCTTAGGTTAAAAAGTTCTCTGAAAAGTATTAATGAACGTTCTCTGAAACAGAGATACTTAATACAATAATCAATATTGACCTTAAAAAACATTCTTTACAAACAGGTGTGACTAGAGGAAGCTGAAAAAAAGGCTATTTTCGCTTTTATTCCACAAGTGAGACGCTGTTTTCAAAGAGCTGAACGATTGTGGAACCGCGACATTCAGGTTTTGAAAGCTGACTGCTGCCCAGCCGAGTCACTGGTCACTGGCACAAACAATCGACACGACTTCTAACCATCTCTCCACGGTTTAGCATTACTTAGCATCGAGATACAATGGAAACAGCTGGCACGGGTGGGACTCAGATACTCAACCTTCATCCAATATACTGTTTATATAACAAGCGTAACGTATGGAAAATAACGTTGTTAAAATCTAAATCGAATAATTCCTTTCCTTAGATCAAGCCCCATCTACCCCCACTGTAAACAGTGTTTGCTCTTTACTCGCATACCTACAACAAACATACATTTCTGTGACAAATGCTTCTCGATGTGTTAGGGTGCTTTTGTAAACTCAATCTGACGCTCTGAAGGAGCATCTGAGAAATCTCTTCGCTGTGCCGTTAAAATGGCTTTTTCTCATACAGATATAACCGATATTTATATTGATATGTTTTTGCATGAGTTTTCATCTCGAGTTTAATACTACTGTAATGACTACCGCTGCTCTTCAGTTTGATTTTGTTTTTGTTTGTGTGGCGGACGGTACTGTTTAAAAAAGAAAGAGAAACTGATTGGTGTTGAAGAAGCCAGCGTGTGGACGACACCTCCCCTTTCTCCACTTCGGTCGCTTCAAAATGTAAAACTCCAACTTCAAAAGTCGTTTTGAAAGTGACGGCTCTATGAATGCAGCTCTGAAGCTGGAGTGGTCACAGTGTGGCTCCGAGCGCTACGACATTGATCTCCTCTGAGTTTCCGAACAGCGCAGAGCACTCCAGGAGTTTAGGAACGAGTGCGCTCTGACACTCTAAGATTGAGCTTACTAACGCACCCTTTGATTTACTTACTACTTAAATGACTTACCATAAACGTTCAAGGTAACTTTTCCACTGAATACGTTTACACTTCTCCTGATGCAAAGGTAGTGCCCTGAATTGTATACACTCCAGAGTCGCTGAGCTGCACAGATCTGAGCTCCAGTGACCCTGTAGTTGTGTTCAGGGTGACTCTGTTCTCATATCCCGGGCCTGTGACAGGGACTGATCCGGCCCATGACACCACATGGATCCCTGTACGGCTGAAAGTCCATGTCACTGCACCTAGAGCTCCAGGGGGTTTAATCTCCAGCGCTACATTGTCTCCAACCTCGCTGATTACAGGGTCTGTGACAGGTTTTACTATCAGAGCTGAAGATCCTAGGAAAAAATAACAACAACAAACATTTTAAATATTCTGTCAAACAGTTTAAGGAAAGCCTGCTATTACTATGCTTAACTTTATTGGCAGTAGTCTAATATCACAACAACCAGTACATACTCAAAAAGACTGTTAAAGAAGTGAATGGTGAATACCACATGAATCAACAACACCGGATATCTCCACATGCTTACTTACGTAGATTACGTAACACCTTAAAATATAGTATACAGCTATTATAGTTAGCTGCAGACATCAACTCTCACACGCAGTTGGAAAGTTTAAAGGATCAACATCGTTACCTTTTAGAAACAGCAGGAGCCCCAGAGTCAGAAGTGCTGCTTGCGAGTTCTCCATTGCCGTGTGAAAGACACTTCCTCGTTCATATCATTTCAGATAAGAGGCTCTCTATCAATGAACCCGCTTCTTTACTTCTCATGAACAGACTTACTGGAATCTAACATTATATTTTCATATCATATATTTTGTACAGAGCATGCACAGCGAAACGTTTCTTGTGAATGTGATAATCATTTCATCTGCAGTGACAATCCTGATCTGGAGCCGGTAATATAGAATTGCTGCAGCTGCATGCGCACAATACGGGTATGAATTGTGAAGTGCACTTACAGGAAAAAAACACTTTTTCTTTTTTTTTTTTGCAAGGCTGAAATATTAAACCAATCAATATACAGCATTAATATTGGGAGCAACCACGGAACTACTGTAAGTGTAACGCTGTAAAGTATTGAAAATGTAAAGCAAGACGCGTGTTTGCTTCAGAATATTGTCTTACCTGTATCGGTACCGTGTCGGTTTACCTGCCCACACTTCAGCTGCTCCGAGTCGAATCGAAACAGTACCGGTGCGAAATCTGCTCTTCTCTGAGTTTCCTACCGACACCGATAAGAACTCCAGTCGGCACAGATGTTTCGGTACGGTTCCGCAACGATACCGGTATAAAAATGCTAGTGTGAAGAACAGCGCAAAAGACATGACCCGCAGTTGCACTGTCACGCTGTATTCACTAGGTGTCACTATATACCACGTTTTCTCCGAGTGCTGAGACTTCGTTTAGATATTTGGGTCATGCTTGCTTTCTGTGTGATGATGTGTTTTTTTGTTTTTTTTTTTTTTTTTTTTTTTTTGCTGTATTTGTGTTCACTGTAAAGAAAGCCTTATTTTAATAAATTAGAAAAATTAAAATGAATGTTCTTTCATTCAAATGCATTTTTACAACAGAAACAGTCACTGTGTAAATGGACTGGCAAGAGTTAAAGTGAAAATGATGTTTAGAAAATAAGATTGTTATTATATAGTTGAGAGGATTTCAAAATAATAATACAAAACTTGGGTGATTACCCCTTTAACTTTTTTGCTTCATTAATACAGACACCGTTTGCATTGTGTAAGAGTGTGGTTTACACTTTGAGTATTTCCACTGCATGAAAGTATATATTCTCGCTACCACTAGGTGTCACTGTTTCTCACAGTATGAAAGGCATGATGGTGACGTCAGGATGCTGTTGGTTATGCAGAGCCAATCTCCTCCAATCACAGGCGATGATAACCTTGGTGGATGAGAACTGGTGGAACCCCCCCCCATATTATCTCAGCTGTGGCTGTTCAGCATTTCAGCTGAATGAAGCGTGACCCTCGTTTCTGGAGCAGATTAATATAATATATGGCATTGCTTATTACAATGATATTGCATTTTAAAGACAACTTTTACAGAAGTCAAATCTTTACAATTGATTACATTGTTTTCTTAATAATATTAATATAAATATTAATTTAAATAGCAAATATAGCCAAACCTGCTTCATATCACATGTAAATGTCAATCTCATTTATCACTCATTATGTGTGTGTGTGTGTGTGTGTGTGTGTGTGTGTGTGTGCGTGTGTGTGTGTGTGTGTCAGAGTGTGAGTGGATCATTTTGTGTGTGAGTGCAGTGTGTGTGTCAGCCTGTGTGTGTGTGTTTGTGTGTGTATCAGTGTGTGTGTGTTTATAAATACAATAGAAACAGTCATTAGGTGCAGAAAACAAAAATATTGAAAATAAAAACTTTCAAAAATACTCTTCAAGTCACAGGCTGTGCTGCTGTTGGGTTGTTTCCTGAATCAAGCTCTGTTGAAGAGAAAGCACAATGGTTTACACTTTATCCCATCAGCACACTAGTTATATATCTTATATGTTATGATTGAGTTCCTATCTTGTCAGAGTTGATACCAGGTGTTCATTCAGGTGTGTGGAATCCCTCCTACCTGTTCAAGGTGCTGTATGTGGACTGATCAGGAAACTGTAAGCCCTGTGCAGGGAGAGAGGAGCACAGTTACTGGTTGAGGAGATTCATCAATAGATCTCAATTATAACAGCAGTGTGATTGTATTACAGTAAAGGGTCCTTACTGTGTATGTGCTGTCCGGGTTTTTTGCTTCGCCCTGGAAAAATAAGAACCCAAGATTTCAGTTACTTTCAAAGCAGGTTCTCTTATGAAGAGGATGCATGCCTTGTGTTTTCTGTATATTATTTCCCTGTTATTATCAATACCTGCCTTTGCAGAAACATTAAATAAATCCCCCGGGAAGGGTAGAGTACATTTCAAATAACAAAGGTTGCTCTGTTGTTTCTGTAATGAGCTGTTAATGAATACAGATCAACACACACTCACACTCACCCTCACAAACACTGAGAGCTTCATAAGCATGCATGCACACAGGTTCACATACAGTATCCCCTGGTTACTTACTGCTCTCTGGACAGCACTGGTGTTCTCATACACTGCTGATGCATTCGGAACCTTGCAATTTTCATAAGTGACAGCACCTGGACCTGCAATACGAGATGCAGAGAAATCAACAGTATAGAATTAGGATATTAAACTGATATATCAACGAGGGTAATAGATTCTGCAGTGTAGAGAGAGCAAGGCTCCCACATTGGGGTGTGTCTCTTACAGTGATCATGCATACTCACTGCTTTGAGCTGGAGCAGGTTTGAGATCATGTGGATTGTTCCTGAACAAAATGGGAAACATAAATGAGATATTTCCATTTGATTTTCACAGTCAAATGATATTTACATTCAAGATTCATGCTGAGGAAGATACTCACAATAGATCTTCAATGAAACTGGACAGGAAACAGAATAGCTAACAATAGGCTGGGTGCTGAGCAGCACGTCACACAATGTGCCGCTATGTGGACAGTAATCCACGCAGTGCACTCACCTGCATAGTTTAACACTTAAATACACCCCAAGAGCAACGGCAGTGACCCCTGCAAGTGTGCCCATGACAATTCCAGCGATCTCTCCTGAAGACAAGGACCCCGAACCTGTGGGCTCTTCTTTATCTAGACAGAGGAGTAAACTGTTAGTGTGTAGAGAAGATCAGCAAACAAACATCTCACAGCTAAGTGTTGGGGAGTGTTCACTATTTCACGACTTTCACAATTCCCTAGACACTCTGCAGTGCACTGAACGAGTTCAGAAAGATCTAGAATATTATAGAACAATGGTGATATTATGACATCAACATTCTAGAAAAAGAACTTTCCATTCTGAGTGCCAGAATTCATTGTAAACAAAGCCAATATGACCTTCACTCTTTACCAGGAAAAGGACGCACACAAATGAAAATCATATCTTATAACTCACCAATCACGATAAATTCCTTTACTGCAGAACTGTTTCGTCCAGTCACTGAGTTGCATGCTACACAGGTGTAACTTCCCCTATCAGCATTGCTTACAGAAGCGATCTTGTATTGTGAGCCCTGGGCAGCCTCTGTCTCATTGAAATACCAGGTGTAATTACAAGGGGGGATAGACTGAGTCGAACATGTGAATGTCACGTAGGAATTGAGAACTGCTGAGTCTGGTCCTGTAATAGATACCTGCTCTGGTCCATCTGCAATACACACAAGATAACAATGAAGAGCCTTAAACACTCACACCTCAGTGGAGCAGGCTGAACGAGTCTGAATGCAACATGCACAGAGAAGAGAGAATCTTTGGATACTTACAATTGACCTCCAATCTGTATCCAGCACTCGTCACTTCACTTACAGGGTTCTCAGCTTTACACTGATATGTGCCTTTATCAGACTGCAGCACTGGATTGAAGGAGACTGTGCTGTTGTCCACAGACAATGTTATTCTGTCACTTGTGGACAAGGGCTGACCGTCCTTCAGCCAGAGCCTTGAGGAAATAGTCTGTGATCCAAACATCTCGCAGGTCAGGTTTAGAGTCTGGTTTGCTATTGGTTGTGCAAGGCTGGGTTTCACATTTACATTAGTTATTGGCTCTGTGAATAGAAGTTACAGAATTAGGCACTCTATTGGAAAGAGGTGTGTTGTTTTTACAGCAATACTGAATTGGGTGTCCAAAATAATCAGGTCTTTCTTACTTCATCTGATTGGGAATTGAAAGCAAGAAAATACATCTTGTAGAGGTAAGGAAGGGGTCCGCTGTGGTGTAGTTATGGAAACGGTTAAAGGATAACTTTATAATCTCTGAATTTGCATAATAGTTTTAAAAGAATGTATGATCCCATGTAAATAAGTTTTCATTGTCAGTTTCCAGCCACGGTACGCCAGTGCGGCAGGAAAAATGTCAGCGCCCCGATGAGAGGAAAATATTCTTCCAAACAGCTTTTAAAACACTCAGTGTGGAAGCTAATTGCCCTCGATTGGTGCTCAATTGTAAACGTGAGGGAGGACAGCTTTTCCTCATTTTCAAAGCAACATGTTAATGAATGGATTTATTGAATACCTGTTGATAAATGCTTCTGAAAAGCAATTCTGTGTATGAGCAAAGAGTTTCTGCACATCCCTACAGTCGGGACCAGAATGCTAAGCAGTAAGCACTTCTGGGGTATAAACGCTATATATATATATATAGTACTTAACTGATACCAGAAATGAAAGCCTGTAAACAGAGATGACATCATACTAAAAAGGATTTCTGAGATACAAAGATAATTTACACAGCAATAGACACATACAAGCTACACAACTGAACAGAATAAAGATTCTCTGTGCATATGTGTATCAAAGACCTGATGAGAAAAGTGATAATCCTAAAATTGTAAGAAGATTAGATACATTTATAGGTAGCAATTCAGAGTGTTGGGTTGAAACTATCAAAGCCTTATTTCTACTCCACAAAAGGATGTTCAACAATGAACAATTGTTCCCTATTTACAATACATTGAACTACTTTTAAAAAGCGTTTACACATTCTCTTAGGTTAAAAAGTGCTCTGAAAAGTATTAATGAACGTTCTCTGAAACAGAGATACTTAATAAAATAATCAATATTGACCTTAAAAAACATTCTTTACAAACAGGTGTGACTAGAGTAAGCTGAAAAAAGGCTATTTTCGCTTTTATTCCACAAGTGAGACGCTGTTTTCAAAGAGCTGAACGATTGTGGAACCGCGACATTCAGGTTTTGAAAGCTGACTGCTGCCCAGCCGAGTCACTGGTCACTGGCACAAACAATCGACACGACTTCTAACCATCTCTCCACGGTTTAGCATTACTTAGCATCGAGATACAATGGAAACAGCTGGCACGGGTGGGACTCAGATACTCAACCTTCATCCAATATACTGTTTATATAACAAGCGTAACGTATGGAAAATGACGTTGTTAAAATCTAAATCGAATAATTCCTTTCCTTAGATCAAGCCCCATCTACCCCCACTGTAAACAATGTTTGCTCTTTACTCGCATACCTACAACAAACATACATTTCTGTGACAAATGCTTCTCGATGTGTTAGGGTGCTTTTGTAAACTCAATCTGACGCTCTGAAGGAGCATCTGAGAAATCTCTTCGCTGTGCCGTTAAAATGGCTTTTTCTCGTACAGATATAACCGATATTTATATTGATATGTTTTTGCATGAGTTTTCATCTCGAGTTTAATACTACTGTAATGACTACCGCTGCTCTTCAGTTTGATTTTGTTTTTGTTTGTGTGGCGGACGGTACTGTTTAAAAAAGAAAGAGAAACTGATTGGTGTTGAAGAAGCCAGCGTGTGGACGACACCTCCCCTTTCTCCACTTCGGTCGCTTCAAAATGTAAAACCCCAACTTCAAAATATGGAATATCTTTTTTTCCTCTCAAAAAACATTAAAATGACCAATATAGAAATGCATAATAAAGCAGTTTTAGAATACACCCGCAATCCACCACAACGAGCCGTTAGTCGTTTTGAAAGTGACGGCTCTGTGAATGCAGCTCTGAAGCTGGAGTGGTCACAGTGTGGCTCCGAGCGCTACGACATTGATCTCCTCTGAGTTTCCGAACAGCGCAGAGCACTCCAGGAGTCTAGGAACGAGTGCGCTCTGACACTCTAAGATTGAGCTTACTAACGCACCCTTTGATTTATTACTACTTAAATGACTTACCATAAACGTACAAGGTAACTTTTCCATTGAATGTGGCAGCTCGAAAGTTTAAACTTACAAAATCGTTACCTTTTAGAAACCCTGAATTGTATACACTCCAGAGTCGTGTGTGTGTGTGTGTGTGTGTGTGTGTGTGTGTGTAATAAATGAATTGCTGAGCTCCAGGAGGCGCAGCATGACCCCCCCCCACCCCCCCCCCCCCCCCCCCCCCATTATTTATTCTTAATTGACTTACCATAGACTCCCAAGTTAACATTTCCATTGAATGATTCTAAAGTTCCTGATACAACGGTAGTGCTCTGAAATGCATACACTCCAGTGTCATTGAGCTGCACTGATCTGAGCTCCAGTGACCCTGTAGCTGTGTTCAGGGTGACTCTGTTCACATATCCCGGGAATATGACTGGGGCTGATCCAGTCCATGACGCCACAGGGATCACTGCAGGGCTAAAAAACCAGGCCACTGCAGCTACAACTCCAGGGGGTTTAATCTGCAGCTGTACATTGCCTCCAACCTCGCTGATTACAGGGTCTGTGACAGGTTTTAGTTCCAAAGCTGAACAACCTACAAGAAATAAAATAATAATAACGATCTATATAGTTAAAAATCATCACATGTTGTCAAACAGTACAATTGTTCTATGGTGCTTGACTGAATTTACTAACAATTTTACCTTAGAATTCAGAGTATGACACCGAAATGCTTAAAAACACATTAACAAAATACACTCAATGAAGTGTTAAACTAATGAACGGTGAATACTAGACCTACATAAACCAGCAATAACGGGATATCTGCACATGCTTTCTGATGCAACGCCTTCAAATTATAGTATACATTTATTATTTTTACTCGAAGGCATTCACTAAATGAGTAAGGGTCCCATTACAGCACTCTCGCACGCAGCTGGAAAGTTTAAAGAAGCAACATCGTTACCTTTTAGAAACAGCAGGAGCCCCAGCGTCAGAAGTGCTGCTTGCGAGTTCTCCATTGCCGTGTGAAAGACACTTCCTCGTTCGTATCATTTCAGATAAGAGGCTCTCTAGCAATGAACCGGCTTCTTTACTTCTCATAAACAGACTTACTCGAATCTAACATTATATTTTTATATACTTTGTATAGAACATGTCAGATATACGTTTGATGTAAATGTGATAATCATTTAATCTGCAGTGAAAAACATGATTTGGAATCGGCAATATACAATTGCCTTAGGTAAAATGCGGCATGTAATTGTTAATTGCACTTACATGAAACAATGCAATTTTTTTGAAAGTCTGAAATATTAAATCAATTCATGTATAGTATTACTATTGAAAGGCATATAGTATGATTAACCATGAAGTTGCACTGTCATGCTGTATTTTTTTCTAACACTAGGTGTCACTATATTCCACATATGAGAGTCCAGGACATGCGGTTGAAAGGGAGTGCGTCAAATGTCTAGTCATTCACTTACTGTATAAATGTCTTATTTTCAATTAAAAAGACATACCTTTCTATTCATATAGCTCTAAAAGAACGTCAGAGCACGTTTCTTGCCGTGTAGTGTATATCACATTATTGTAATATCAAAAAATGATATAATAAAATGATGTCCTTGGGAAATAAGCAATCCTGAAACTAGACAAATAAGCAAATACACTTTCTCATTTCTCAAAGTGATCATAAAAAAATTGATAACTAATCTGTAACTTTAAAAGTTATTACCTATATAGTATAGATGAATAGGTATAATAATTACAATGTTTCTTGGATTGCAATGTGTCTGTGTCATGCTCCCTCCCCCAGTGAATCAGCTGATCTCTTCCTGGAGAAGCAGAGTGCTGGTGATTACTACACTGAAACAGTACAGCAGCGCTGGCAGGCAGAGATCTCAGGATGGGAGCGCACTTTATAAACTGGATTATCGTATCACTATGGGCAGTTAAAAACATTTATATTCTATATATGTTTATATAAAAGCATATATGTTTTTAAGCATTTCGGTGTCATAACTCAGAATGCTAAGGTAAAAGTGAATTGTTAAATAATCCAGTCAAGGACACTAACTCAATTGTACTGTTTGACAACATGTGATGAGTTTTAAATATATACAATGTTATTATTTTATTTCTTTTAGGTTGTTCAGCTTTGGAACTAAAACCTGTCACAGACCCTGTAATCAGCGAGGTTGGAGGCAATGTACAGCTGCAGATTAAACCCCCTGGAGTTGTAGCTGCAGTGGCCTGGTTTTTTAGCCCTGCAGTGATCCCTGTGGCGTCATGGACTGGATCAGCCCCAGTCATATCCCCGGGATATGTGAACAGAGTCACCCTGAACACAGCTACAGGGTCACTGGAGCTCAGATCAGTGCAGCTCAATGACACTGGAGTGTATGCATTTCAGGGCAATATCGTTGCATCAGAAACTGTAGAATCATTCAATGGAAATGTTAACTTGGGAGTCTATGGTAAGATATGCATCCTAATTAGTCAAAGTAGAAAGATACATGTTTTTTAAAGCATAAAAATGTCATGGAATATAGAGGCTGCTCGTCTGTCCATCAGACTGATGAATCTTTCTAAAGAGATATTATTCTGTATTTTGGTGGTCCAGTGGTTGAAGAAAGGGGCTTGTTACAAGGAGGTTGCCGGTTCAATTCCTGACTCCCTGTCTGTGACCCTGTGCAAATCACTTAACCTGCTTGTGCTCCTAAAACTGAGCTCCTATTTTAAGTGAATTTTCAGTGTCCTCGTCACATTTTGCCATTTAGACATTCTTCGTGTGCTGCATACACTTTGGAGAGATACTCTCATCTGAGTGTGTCACGGTTAGGAACGGCTCCACAATTCAGGAATGTTTCATTAAAAAGCGTAATATTTAATTGACCAGCCGATGTTCGCTGCACTAAAGGCTTCCCTTATGAAAAATTAATAGACTTTTTAGTACACTTCTTTTCATATGCTTTAAGTATACTTTGTTAAACTATTTAGTTCCTAAATTGGCCCACTTAAGTACACTCTAAGTACACTCATAAGTTTTACAAGTAGATTTTAAGTCTACAAAAACAGTAGCTTAAATTACACTAATAGTATTCTTAAAGTATATGTTGAATATAAGATATCACCACCAAGTAAACTACGCATACACTTCTAGTATAACTAAAGTGTACTTGAAACATACTGATGTACTAAAAAGTAATATTTCAAGTAAACTAAATTATAAAAGTACTGTTAGTATACTTAAAGTTCCCCGTAGAAATGTATTAAATAACAAGCAAGTATACTACAAGTGAGTTTGTTTTACTTTAATTATCAAGACTTTAAATAAAATGTAACATTAGTGAAACCGAAACACTTTGCTACAAATATAATTATAAAATGAGCCATAAGTAATGATAAAGCAACACAAAACTGTCTTAAGTAGACTCTGATTACTGTTCTTTTTTAAAAAAAAGCATTCTCGAATTCAAACGTGTTGACATGACGTGTTGCTCTCTTGCTGTGCTCTTTTTAATCAATCCTGTGATCGTGAGCTGCTTGTTCGGTAATTGATTAGCCTGAACTGCCAGTCAGATTTTCTTGTGTTTGTGCACTGCGCTGTCAAGATGCTTGTCAATAGATTTTCTTAGATGATCCAAAGACACTTTACAAGTTGAGCAAAACACAATCCCACCGTCTACATGCAACGTCCCCTTTTCTGTTGAAATGAATTTTTTTTTTTTTTTTTGTTCAGCTGTCTACATTTTTAATATTAATCATACTCTGAAAACTAATACATCAAACATATCTAAACAACCATTTTAAACTTCTTGCCTCTGACTCACATGTTACGTCATTGTACAGTATGAGGAATTCACTAATCATGAAGCCAGTATTTGTTTGAGCCCAATGATGTAGTAACCAAATGACCGGCATTGACGCCGGACCTTGTACAGCTACAAGCTACCTGATAAAAGTATGCAATGAACAGGGCAGGTGAGGAGTAACGTAAAATACTGTAAGGAAAATAAAATGCACCCTTCTCACGGTAGGCAGTCAAACACGCAATTCCTGTGAAATTCATGATATCGTGAATTTTCCTGGGCCCTACATGTAATGCTGGTATGAGCTGTGCTCAGTCTCTATCTAGTTACCTCCTCCTCCTCATACAGCCCAAGCAACATCTGCCTTGTCTGAAACACTCTCTCCCTGACTCCTCTTCTCGCTCTCCTGTGCAGCTCTTCTCCTGGCTCTGTGACACCGCCTGGTTTCAATAAGCGGTACTTTTAACATAGTGAATATGGTTTGCATATCAAATACCTCCCTTCCATGCATTAACATTATTCGTTATATTTAAATGACTCTTACGCAGGTGCGCAAAGCACGCAGTGAAGGGGCTTACTGCGTGCAAAACACTTTACCGCTGTTTAGTGAAAGAGGGCCTAAAGATTTTAATGAGCATGTTGTACTCCACTCCATGCGCAGCAGCACCCCAAAGTGTAACCAATAAAAAAGTACAGGAATCCCTTTACTCTTACATGTTGATAAACGGGGTCCAAGTGTGATGTGACCAATTGATAATAATTAACATCTGTGTGACGTAACCCTTTGATTGATTCATTGTACGAATCTAACTAAAAGTGGCCGTGTGGTTTAGAACGAATCCACAGAAAACTTGATTCGTCAACGAAACCAGTCACAGCAATTCAACAGAAAAGCAAATACCATTTTATTATGCAACAATAAATTGAACAATGAGTTGATTAGTATTACACGTTTCAAACGTAACACTTAGAAAAGTGCTTATGATTTTAGTTTGGCATTTTATAGTTTGCTAAAAGTATGGCATTCATAATGACAAATTGTGACAAAGCTTTTCATTTACACTATAGAATAACTGTGAAAACAGTTCTGGGTTCCTAAGTGGATACAGCTACACAGGATGGTACCTGTAGGTTTAGTTGTTCAGCGGTGAACCTTTTTAAGTGGGAACACGGCTTCTTTTAACAAACAATACAAAACAAAAGTGAATTTTATCTCATGTTCTGGAGCGCTACCTAACCTCAGCCGGAACACTAACTTTCAGTCAGACTCTATCTGGTTAGACATAATGTAATATATGAACTTGATATATTATATATATTATATATATTATATATATATATATCTATATATATATATATATATATATAGGCCTAGATAAATGCGTAGGCTTTTGAGTTAGGGGAATGAAAGTAAAATCCAATAGAGAAACTGGGTAAGAGAACAATGGGTAATCGGGAAATACGCAAATTTCAGCATTACAAGAGCCAATCAAATCGCGTGAAAACATATATACGGATAGACACGGAGCATGTAGCTTATTTGTGTTTAAGCTACGACTTTCTTTGTTGAACAGTATACTGGTTTATCTTTAGCTGTATTTTTACTTTCATCATCAGACGCCCTCTGGATGCAAGTACAGTGCTGACATGACATTTTCTAAAACTACTGTATATTAATCGAGGTTTTGGATAAATATATACAGAAAAAAGGAGTGTATATATTTAGCACTGCTACAAGAAGACCATGTATGCAGAAATGTTAATCTGTTAACGTTTCTCTAGTGAGACTGGGTTGCACCACCAGGTGTACCAGTAACCATGTGCAATCTTAAACGGCTGTTGTGAAACTGAGATCTACCCCATTACAACTGCTTTTCTCATTGGAAACGTGACTTATCATCTAAATAGTTGAAAAAGAGGAGTTCACCACAATCAACAACACAGAGTGGCTGCTTTGGCTTCCCTTCAGTAACTTTGACAGTCCCCAACAAACACCTCTCAACACAGTTTCCCATTCCTCTGTGATTCAGTGATACCAACAGATTGATACATTATGATTAAGGTGGCTGTGTGGTTCAGGAATCATATCGTCATTAAGAACAATGGCTGGCTACACGTACCACAGGTTGAAAAGCACTGATGTAGCGGGTGTGTAAACGCATATCACAGGAGATGTGGTGGTTTTCCCTTTCCCTATTGGTTTGATTTGGGACTTTGCTTTCAGTATCTGGGGAAGGTTTCTAAGAATCGGTCTTTTTTAGCCGATTTTATTCTGAGTTTTATAATCATTGATATATTATATAAGCAGAATGTATACATGCTCGACACACCACATCTCTACTGTATTATCAGTCACTTGGGACCCTACCATTGCTGTCTACTTGGATTGGTATGTTCTTTAGTTGTATTATAATTGCAATATCAATTGCAAGGCACATTCATATCAACTTACTGGTACTCTGTTTTGATTAAAATCCCAGTACTGATCACCTGTAGGCACAGCACACTCAGGTTCTATTCCCCAGTGTTTTCTCTCTTCTCTGCAGCACCTGTCTCCCAACCCACAGTCCGCTCCAATGTGACTAATCCAGTGGAGTTCAATGACACTGTCAGTTTGACCTGTACAGCCTCTGACTCTGCCGTCTCATACCGATGGCTCAATGGCAGCTCTGTGCTTAGTGACAGTGAGCGGATTCACCTGAGTGATGACAATAAAACACTGACCATACCCAGGGTGTTGAGATCTGATGATGGAACCCTGCATTGCTATGTGTTTAACCCTGTCACTAACAGCACCAGCGAGCCGTTTCATCTCATCGTGAGCTGTGAGTGCTGATTGTTGTTTGCATTGATGTAGTCAGATCTTAAATTGTCAGCCTCGGTTTCTAGTCAAGCCAAATGCATTTCTGTTAGCGTTAACTCAGAATTGCATTTGACATACTGGTGCATTGAATTGATATTCCTTTAAAATACCTTTTACAACAGAGCTACTTTTTAAAATGCATTACTCAGTAAGGATAGCTATTACATATGAGACATACTAATGAAAAACACCTAGACGAAAGAGGAAGTTGATGGCATCCACCTGTGTGGGAGTGAGTTCACCACCCATTCATTGTTTATAATGAATGACCTGCTGTGGGATTCAGTGATCAGACAGTTGCTCCAATAGTAAACTAAGGGCTGTAGAAGATGCACTTCATTGTTGTCTTCTTTTGGTTGAGCTGAATATCTCTTACAATTATGAAAATCAAAACAAACACATTTGTTTTAAAAAAATAAAACATTCGCAGAAACAGCTCAGTTGACACAGGCTGTGTTTCTTTGCTATGTAAAACCTAGCAAAGAATCATTTAAAAAAAAAGGTCAACTTGAAAATATATGCTGATTAATATGGAAACATTTTATGCACCTGTTAAAACACGGTTATAAAGTGACTGTGCATACCTTGATATTATATACTATGTGTTGGTTTATGTCGGTTGTATTTAGACTGATTGTGGAGCCCCTTCTGTAAATATGAATAGTGAATGGCTTAGTAGTGCACACTACAGCAGTGTGAACTAGTGAACCTGACTGGTAATACATTAGATAAACACAAATAATAATACAAAGGTTTGCTTTTCATAATTGTCTGTGTGTGGGCTGTAGTTCTGGTTTGGGCTCCCATGGAAGAGCTTCAAAGATCAGTAGCTATTGTGTTTGACTGGAATCTCATTGTGTTCAACGGCATTTTAATATGAATGTTCATTTTAGATGGACCAGAATCCCTAAATATGTCTATCAGCCCCCAAAAGCTGATCTATAGTGCAGGATCAGACCTCACTCTGTCCTGCTCTGCACAGTCCAGCCCACCTGCTCACTACCAATGGTTCTTTAATGGAGCCCCTCTTAACAAACTGGGCTCACAGCTGAATATGGCTCACATTCAGCACAGTCAGACTGGAAACTATACCTGCTGGGCCTCTAACAACATAACCCTTAGGTATGCTGATGTAACAAGAGCGATTATTGTTGTGGGTAAGTGACTCAGTTATAAAACCATATTTGCTGTACTTTTATTTTATAAAACTTGTTTGGCCATTTCTGGAACTTGAACTGTAGTTTGAGAAATGTTAAGAAAAGAAATCTTACTTGGGAGCCATGCAAGATTTTTCTTTCTCATTGATATTTACATAAAGAAATCTTTTTGTTTCATTTTCTTCATTAAGGGACTTTGTAAATAGTAAAAAAGCAATTATAATGCCAGTTATTTTTAAGGAATGTTTTTAAGGCCAATATTGATTATTGTATCAATTGTTTGTTTTTTAAATAAAACCAACCTCTTAGGTTGAAGCTCTATTTGACCTGGCCAAGGTTCTCACTTACAGTCTAACTTTTTTGTATTATTATTATTATTGTTTTTCATTGTTATTCTGACAGATTTGGTATTTCTGTAGACTGTCAAGGTGCAGTTGCGTATATGTATTTATTGCTGTGTAAATGAGCTTTTAATGATTTGTGGTCACTTTCCTGTATCTCAGAAGTACTTATAAGTGTTATGTAATCTCTGCTTACATGCTTACATTTTTGGTAACAATAACCAAGTAATATATATAGCATTTGTACCATATACATTAGGAGTGCTACTGTATATGGTACAGACAGTACTACACAGTTACCTCAAGTGGAGTAAATTACTTCAGTTTGGTGAGCTTATTCATCTCAGAGATTAATGAAATCGTAACTACGCTAAAATCAAAGCTGAATTACATGTAATTGTTTGGAGTGAGCTACACTTGTAGTTTGAGCGATGTTGTTCTACACATCAAGACTTAGCTCTGCAGTTCTTTGCCACAGTCTCTATCTCCTACTAGACAGTATTGAAATAACCCCCTCCCCTGATCTATGGGTCTCGCACCCTACTCTGCTCTGGAGCTCTTTTGTTTTTTAACACATTAGAGAGGCACAGCGGTCCAGTCTGTCCTGCTTGCACATCCTTTCAGCTGCAGCCAATGCTGGTCAATCACACAGTGTCCTCTGAAGAGCATCACTTCTTAAAGGACTTAGAGATAACAGCATTATCCCAGTAAATCTTTCCAACTATGAATTACCATCGTTTCTTTCGTCCACTTTTTCCTACGATTCACAAATGTTATATTAATATGTAAGTTATGACAATTCATATCCGGTAAGATTTACTGTAATTATTCTGTCCTGTTACTTTGTGTAATTATTTTAACAGATCCCATTTAAAAGAATACTGCATACCCCTGAATTTTTGTAATATTTCATTTTGTATCTGTGTATTATCCCATGATGTGTTTTCTTCATCATCATTATGGAAATGAGGCTTGTTTTATAAAGGAAAAACCCTGGTTACTTTTATCTAAATATCAATGTGCAGAAACTGTATGACATATTGATAAAGAAATAACATCATGGGACTATAAAATCATATATATATATATATAATAAGTTTTAGAGATTATAAAGTAATATAGAGATCCTTTAACCGTTTCCATAACTACACCACAGTGGACCCCTTCCTTACCTCTACAAAATGTATTTTCTTGTTTTCAATTCCCAATGAGATGAAGTAAGAAAGACCTGATTATTTCGGACACCCAATTCAGTATTGCTGTAAAAACAACACACCTAGAGTGCTTAATTCTGTCCCTTCTATTCACAGAGCCAATAACTAATGTAAATGTGAAACCCAGCCTTGCACAGCCAATAGCAAACCAGGCTCTAAACCTGACCTGCGAGGTGCTTGGATCACAGAGTGTTTCCTCAAGGCTCTGGCTGAAGGACGGTCAGCCCTTGTCCACTAGTGACAGAATAACATTGTCTGTGGACAACATTGTAGTCTCCTTCAACCCAGTGCTGCAGTCTGATAATGGAGACTATCAGTGTAAAGCTAGTAACCCTTTAAGTGGAGTGACGAGTGCTGGATACAGATTGGAGGTCAATTGTAAGTATCCAAAGATCCGCCCTTCTCTGTGCATGTTGCATTCAGACTCGTTCAGCCTGCTCCACTGGGGTGTGAGTGTTTAAGGCTCTTCACTGTTATCTTGTGTGTATTGCAGATGGACCAGAGCAGGTATCTATTACAGGACCAGACTCAGCAGTTCTCAATTCCTCCGTAACATTCACATGTTCGGCTCAGTCTATCCCCCCTTGTAATTACACCTGGTATTTCAATGAGAAAGAGGCTGCCCAGGGCTCACAGTACAAGATCGCTTCTGTAAGCAGTGCTGATAGGGGAAGTTACACCTGTGTAGCCCGGAACTCAGTGACTGGAAGAAACAGTTCTGCAGTAAAGGAATTTAATGTGACTGGTGAGTTTATTGGGTTTGTATGGAAATATAGTTACTATTTATTTACGAGAGGATTTAACTAGTAGGTAATTATAAGTGTTGAGAATCACAGTGTTATGTTTTGTTGGTCAGTGATTGATTTAAGGTTGGTCTTTAGTTTCTGATAGTGTTGGGTTAACATGACTGTTTAATTTGTTGAGCCTTTCTTATTTGCCTAGTCTGGTCTTATCTTGTCTGTATACGAACAAAAAAAAACAACATGTAACTAAATCTTTAGTACTAATTACACAACCAAATCAATATATTCTTTACAAAATGAAGATGGAAGTAAACTGCATATTTGAATAGAGGAATTTCAAAAAGACTTTACAAAGCACTGTTTCTGAAGAAGGCACTTCTCTACACTGCGCTCACCTATCATAAGGGACGAGCTCCGCACTGCCTGCCCTGCTCTATACTTTCTTGTAAACATTAATAGATGATGGTACAGTATCTCCGAATGAGTTTGGGTAGTTACAGTATTCTTATTGATAATTTATTTATTGAAAATTACAATAAACTTTAAAATTAAATAGGGTAATAACTAGAAACAATAACCTATATATTAAGCTTTAAATGTATTTATTAAGCATACACACATAGTAAGTATACACACACAGTAATTAAAAACAGTATCGGTTGTTGCAAATCCCCAACAGATTCCACTGCTAGGTACTAAGCTGCATTTTAAAATGTTAATAAAGTCCTTTACAAACAAACTGGTACAATGGCATACAGCACTGTACTGTGTGTTCTTATTGATGTAAATATTCATGGCATAAACAAGAGATGTCATGAAAAGTCTTATCATACTGTATCCTAAGAAAAAAATGATAACGCATCCTCTATGTATCACACAGCAAGTAAATGATCTCTTGATGAGTAAAAGTCTTTTCTCACGATGTTGTAATCGTTCATGTCTGTGGCAGTGTTGTGGAGGCTGTATGGAGACGTGTTCCCCTCTTAATTGCTGAGCAGCTTTGTGCTTCTTGTGTGTGGACCGATACAGCAGAGAGCATGCTTCAGACCAGCAGTGCTTCTTTGCTTCTTTCTCTCAGCTTCCTCTTGACTGGTATGCTGGCCTGACATTGGGATTGCTGCTTCAGTTTTGATCGCTTTGTAATTTCAGGTAGATTAGAGGGTCTGTTTACTGTACTGCTTACAAAATGGATGAAGGGTAAGGATGGTTGAAAAGACACTTTGCCCTTCTACGAAAAAAAAAACAGTCACTCTTTGTTTTAGCAACATGAAAGAAGTTTTGAATGCCCTAATGGAAATGCTTTTTGTTGTTTTATAGTTATACTAAGGATGGCAGCACTGTTAGAGGTGAATGGTGGCTTTGGCTACCTTTCACAGTATTTATAATGGTTTCCTAACCCATTATCAGTCCAGTGGTAAATGTAAGTGTATAGCCATTGAGATAGTCATGGAAGTATCATCAGAGTTCCCAGCTAATGAATGGCTAAGTTGGGAAGGCTGAGGTTGCAACGCTATATGTTGGTATTTACTCACACTTTATCCCCTGTGTTTATTATATTATCTGGCAGATGAAAAGCCCTTGACAGCAGGGCAGATTGCAGGAATCGTCATTGGCACACTTGTAGGGGTTGTCCTTATTGGTGTTGGAGTGTACTTTTCCGTGAAAACATTTGGGTGAGTACACAATTTTGTTATTCTTGATATTTAAAAATGCTTTAAAAGATTACATTCTTTAAGTTACAATGCATGTAAAAAGCCAAGCCAATTATGAGTCAGTTATAAAATATGTACTCTTTATCTATGCTTCCTTTGTTTCTGATAGATTTGTACAGTATAATTATAATACTTTTTTACAAGATCAAAGATTTCTTAACTGTTTACCTCCCCAATGATACTAAGGGAAAGGTTTTCTTACCTGCTCAATTTGTAATACCCACCAACCACATGGAAAAAATAGCTTCTTAATTCTTCCACAGAAGACAGGCCAAACCTCTTACAAGTTATGCAAAACAAACAACATTATGAAGAGACTGCACTGTCTTTAAAGGGCGTGCAACTCTGGGAGGAAACAGACTGCGTGTAAATGTGTTTGTAATGTGCCTGTTAACAGACACACTGCCTGTAATGAAACTGGAAAAGTCTCATTGCTATATAACATTTATTTAGGAATGGCACAAAAACTCCTAAACCAAGTCCTCCAGGTAATAAGAGTGAGTATGCCTGATTCGCATGTGTGTGTGTGTCTGTGCAGTTTGTATTAATTAACTTGGCTCCTAAGGAATTAGGTGGACATGTAATGCTTTATTTGTATGTACTTGCTTCAAGAGTTTGGATTTAAAACTGGACTCTAATAGTGTGGTTCAGGTACATGGAAACACAAGCTGCCATCACTGTAGTGAGACTAGACAGATATTTAGAAACATTTTGTTTTAATCTATACACAAGTGGAAATGAATCACGATATCAGTGCAAATACTTGGCATTGGAGAAGTTGGTCCATTTACCCATTCATTGCCTGTCCATATTCCTGCACATTGCAGTGATACACATTGCAGTACTTTACAGAATGCAAATTAATAACAAAGCATATTACAACCAATCTCCTCATCAACTCAATTTAATATATGACCAAGTAGCCCTGTCTATGCTTCCAATAATTCACAGCTCATGATTAAAAGAAGGCCAAGGAAACAGTTTAGCCACGAAACATTACAGATTATGAACGATGAAAGACCTGATCATTCTTGCTGCCCTGCCATTAGCACACTGTAGAAGGGTGCAATAATAACATTGTAATGCTGTCATTTATTTGTAGACACATGCCCTGTTCCCAACCCCCAATTCTGATTTTTAACAAGTTTAACAGAACAGTTTAGGCTTTTGGTTTTGTGTGTTTTTTTTTTTCCATTATCTGAAAGCACCGCACAGTTGTCACTCAAACTCCCTGCTGTGCACAGCTAATTTTTCACACAGACCATGATTACATTGATAGACAAAAGACTGACATAATCGCCTCAATGGGAATCATACACTAGCACAGAGATCCCTATTGGAGGTTGCGCTCCTTTTTATAAACGCAAGCAATCTGCTTACAAACCATATTGTGAAATATTTTATTAAGTAAATATACTAGCATATGACTGTTTAAAGAAAAAATGATGTTCAACGAACCTAGAAAATAAACAGAAAATACAACAAATTGAAGTTGTTAACTGTTCTGAATCATTTTCTTCTCAAGACCATTGTGCAGATTTCTGTGGAAACTGCAGTTTTACAATGTAAAAGCTTGAAGACTGTACTACACTGTGTGTATGTAAGCCTATTCATTATGTTGTCCATGCTCAGCCTCTTTTTGCTTGAGACAGCCATTTGAATACAGTGTAGTTGATTGGAAATGTTGGCTTGCTCTTGTTAATATGTTGTGTTTATACAGCAGCAAAAACACAACCTCTACCTATGTTCAGTAAGGGAAGGTTTGCATAGAAGTTCTTCTTGATCATTCCCATTGTGATGCACCTCTACAGAAATCATGCACACCCGAGTTACCTTATACTTGATTACTTTGTGTGTTGCTTTTCAAATCGCTTGTTTGCATAGATTTATGATTCTCTCAGAAGGCTATCAGTTAGTTCAAAGTACAGACACACACAGTCATCCACAGACTGTAGGTCTAAAACTAAACTTGTGAGAAGCGCTCCATCAGTTTACACTTGAATCTCTAACACATTTTAGACAACTGCCTGACCGATTGATCTGATAGTCACATCATTCCTATTTTAAAATGTGTTGCATGTAGTGTAACAACTCAAATATTGCCTCCAAATTGTTAGGTTGGAAAATGCAACCTGTGCAAACTGACACATCGATTTTGTAATCCAGACTGACGTATTGTGTAATGAGCAAACCCACTAAACCAGTGACCTAGCAGGTGTAACCTGGTATAGTGTGTATTACTATGGGAAAACTAAGAATAACACATGTAGGTGCTTTAAACTAACTGCAGCTTACAGAATTAGTGGACTGTCATCACAATGTATTTTCTTTCTGTGTTGATATATTTCTCTATTGTCATTTGTTACAAGTCTTTTTATATTTCAGGCCCTACTACAGCCGCTAATGCAAATGATAAGGTAAAGAATATGTTTTTATTAATTTATTTAATTTCATCAACACTTTAGAGTTCAATAAACATATATAACGCAAACAAATGGTTTACAACTAACATTTCTCACGTTATTTTAATTTTTTTAATTGAAATTCCACATTTTAAGATATTGACAAATGTTTTTTTTTTGTTTTTTTATTATTACTGAATGGCTTTTTTTCAGTAAAAGATACCTGCACTAGTTTTCTGTTTTAAGTTTCAAGCAGAAATAAACCCATTCACATGATCAGGTATTTTATTATAGAACTTTGGAGTCTCTGATCTTTATATGGAATTTCTTAAGGTTCTTGTTCTCGGCACACTGTTACAACAGCAATGTTGAGACAGAGCAATGAAATAAGGGAGGTTGTGTAACTTTCCTGTCCTGTTTACAACAGGCCGGCTTCACCGAGGGAAAGACATCGTCATGATGTTTTCTAACTGGCATCTTCAGCACTAAGAGTAGCTGCAGCAGAAACTGCTTTAATCTCTATGTATTTAGTTACAGTGAGAGCTCTGTCTATTACAAACACATTTTCCCTAATTTTTCACCTGTGATAAAGATTTAACAAAGGCTTTCCAAAGAGTCTAGTTAGATTTGTTTTATCACTTATTAATTATTCTTATTATAGGGGTGTGTTTTAATGTAAATGCCTATTTTCCATTGTTTTAAAAATGGAAGTTTAGTTATATGTATCAAAGTAACAATTATATTAGTATTCCTTTTCAATAGGTTAGTCTATTTAAAAAATAATAATATTGAGAATACTGCACAGACATGCCATTGTGCACTGAAGACTTATTATTATTTTTCTGTATAATAGGCAGACAACATTCACTACGCTGACCCCAAATTTCTAAAAAACAATAAAAGTGGTCAAAGGATACAGATGGAACAGACCACTACTGAATACGCCCAAGTGGCAGGCCGGCGCGCTGGAAACCAGAAGCAACCCCCATTAGAACCAAACACTGAATACGCACAGATCCAAAAGAATGGACCAGCAGTGTAGGGTCGGGGTCGGGATTGGGTTTGGGAAAACCCAGGGTCGGGTTGGGTTGGGTTCAAGCCCCAGCCCAGTCCCAGCCCCCAGCCCCCAACCCCGGGTTGGGGTTGGGGATAGGCTAACCAGAGTGAACACTTGTAACCTGTGTCCCCTGCGTGAAAATCCGTAAATCCATATCCCTATAGGGCATTATTATAAATCCCGGACATCAGAGGCCTGCAATTCCTGGCCAAGGACCGACGCTGCTTTTAAAAAGCACTGAATAAACTAAGTTACACACGTGTGCACTTGATTAAGAATAACATAAAACAGCCAAAAAAAAAAAAAAAAAAAAGAATTGGCCTTTAACACAGTTGTTTTTGTTATTTTGTACTTTTTAAAAGCTGCAATAAGAAAAGCAGCTCTGTCATTTGGGTAACCTTACACAGAGGAAACATGTTTAAAAAGTCAAAATCAAAAACAACCAATAATCAATTAAAAGCTAAAATGCAAGTTCCCTTTAATTTGGATAGATGAGTGTCACATTATCAAGTTCAAACCCCCTCACCCCCACCTTCTCATCAGCCAGGTATGAAGGGTTGATTATAAAACTAAGGCATTTACAACAGAACGAAAGTTGGTTTATGATTTAAAAGCATATCATAGCCTTGATAACATTCCATAAAATCTACAGTATTGAACGTAGATGTTGATTAGCTTATCTCCTAACCTTTACAAGGTGGTGAGTTCAGGGACTGCATTTGTTTGTTAAGCAAAAATATGCTGAACATCAGTTCCTGGTTCAGAGGCAGTATTCTGTCCCCGTGCCAGACAATAAAATGATGGCCTGGCTACATGGATTATTCCCCACCACACACTATTCTGTCAAATGCTTAAACAAGTCTTTAGTCCCACACCCCTAACACACAGAGTTAACAAGCTGTTGCATCTTGGTTGATCTATAATGCAGCACAAATACCTTAAAAGAAATATTTAAAATAACAAATATACAATTTTGATGCAATCCTTGTTAAATAAATAAATGATCGGTGTGGTTTGAATTTTAAAAAGACGAAAGTCTGTTGTTGACCCCTCCACTGCTGGTCAGGTGATTTCGTTGCACACCGCGTTGCTTCTGTTGTTCAATGAATGCTGTGTATTTTAAAATGTGTATATGATATCTGGTATTGAAGAAAAAAAAATCAAATTATGGGCATTTTTTAGTTAATTATTTAAAATCAATATTTCAGTTCAATTTTTAAATATAAATATGTATTTATTTATTTTTTATTATGATTAAGCTTAAACGTGGGTGTCATTTATAAATAAATGTATACATATATTCTGCTATGTGTAATATACAGGTTTAAAAGATCTATTTTTGTTAGGTACTAAATTATGAAAAAAATTGATAAAAGGATGAAAACATAAGTAATTGCCAATTTGATGTGCCCTGCCAATGCTTTACTGTATAAGGAAAATATTTTGCTATCTGTCACCTAAAGGGTTTTAGATAATACTTTATTTTAAGTGGTAGAGTCATTTCATTGATACATATATTTCTATTTCATTGATAAAGCAACTATTGTAAAGTAAGATATATATATATATATATATATATATATATATATATATATATATATATATATATATATATCATTGATATGACTGTACCCTTTTATTCATGTTCAGTTACATGTTAATAAACATTCAATACTTATGCAATAGGGGCATGTAACCATATGAAAATTTAAAATGTATCATGATTACCCCAAAACTTAATAAACAGAGTTATATAAGCTGGATCAGCAAACTACCAATAAGTCTTAATAAGCATAGTAACAGTATTTGGGATATGAGCCCAAATTCTGTCATCTGTTAATTAAGTGACTTTGCCACTCAGAATAAAGTGTTACTGTGGGTTTCTAAGGCTTTTCTATCTAATAGCGCATCTAATCCAGCATGTTGAACTGGCATGCTTTGCATTTCTTTTCCTGTAAATGGATTACACCGAGGAGCTGTGGACATTCCCTGTAACAGAGACACACTCATTATGTGTTACTTGAGAAGCAGTGAGAATGGTTATTCAAATTGAATTACAGTAATTCAAAATGCAGTTTAAGATGCTTTACAATGTTGTGCATGTTATGAGATGAGCTACTAGTCAGCGACTGTTGCTAAGCAAGGCTCTGTTTGCAGTGGCAGTCAGGTCCATTAATAACGTGCAATGAGATGTTGGAAAGTGACCTTGTTGGTTTTGTTTTTTTCCCTGTTTAAACTGTAACCAGTCTCTCACTGCATGCTTTCTGGCTAGTCAAGTTGTGATTCCCTGATTGCATTGCTGTTGTATTTTTTTTAAATGTAATAAATAAATAAATACATTGGAATAATTTTAAAATGTGTTCATGGTTTTTGTAATGCACGTGTATAACAGACACAGTCTACAGCTGCCCTGCATTGCTGCAGCTACTCGTTAGACTATGTTGCCTCTTGTTACTCCATACAAAAATGCCTGGACATTAAATTAAGCCTGCTATGAACATCAATCCCTGGCTCTAGCTATAGCCTCTACTGAAATCCCCATCACTGGTACATGCACCCCAGCCGGGGATGGTAAATAGTTTATCTTCTGTTGATAGAAACAGTGAGCAGTGCTTATCAGCTTGTTCCAGTCCATCTTTTTTTATTTTGTTACATTATTTCCCTGATAACAAGTCTAGTTTCTTATAAAGCTCAAAAACGTTCAGATTCATTCTTGCTTTTAGATGCCCTCAGGGTGTTCAGGATAATGGAACGCAATTACAAAGAAAAGAATAAAACTAGTCTCAGTTCATTTTCTACAATGTCAGATACGTGCGATTTTGCACAGCCTAACACGTCTCAAAGTCACAGATGGTTGTCTGAGCTAAACGCCAAAAGGCAGGAAATTAGCAGAGATAGTGAGATGGGGGAGGGGAACTGAAAAACAAGATGCGCCCTGCTAGGCACAACGTGGTATGCAGCCCCCCCTTTTCCCCCACAGAAGGAATGTGCAATGATAGAGTGGAAACCCCTATCACTGGACAGAAGTAAAACAAATGGGAGTGGAGTCAACAGTTGTTTACAAAGGTATAAATACCCAAAATGGTAAAGTGTTGTCAGTCTTTTCATCTCTTTCGAATTGACTCCATGGATATCCTTGCTTTCTGATACAAACGTATGCACTGAGCTGTACTGAGGTCTCGTCCGAAGTCAGTTTAAATCTCGTGCTTATATGATTGTATTGGAGGTATACCTTTCTTGTATATAAAGTGTTTTTGAATCAAAAACCATTTGTCAGCTTAATCTTTTTCGCTACATTTGTATGACACCTTAACTCCCCCAGTTTCAGAACATCGCTACCCACACATCTGTTAAATGAACATCTCATTGTGCGATTAAATCACTGTTTGCCACAGTATGTTTCTTCTTTGATACCAGGTGTCTGTGCTATAACCCAGAAACATAATTTTAAAAAAATGGTGCTTCATTTCTCAAAAAAAAATTGCATGAAATCCACCTTTAGTTAGAACAAGCACTTTGTTTCACTAAAACCACCATTAACAAACGCCAATAGAAAGCCAGATAAAGTGTATAGTCAGCTATTAATCTCAAGGTTAAATATGATCCATAAACTACTTTCTCAACCTTTGGAATGTATTTATGTAAACCTGTGCTTGAACAACGGTGCCTGCTTTTAAAATAAAAACACGCAGGTAGGGGATCTGACATGTTGTACTTGTGAATCTGATATATCTTTTCAATTACAATACATTATAGCACAGCTGGTTAGAAATATATGAGATGGCTTTGTTTTTGTCGGTTCAGATTTAGGGCTTACAGTTTTCTTGTTTTTCACTTGCTGATGTCAACTGATTTATAGCCTTCACTGTTCCTTGCTGTAGAGGATAATGTACAGATACTGTACGGTTCTACACAGATTATAGGTTTATGGAAATCCCCTTTCCACTGCACTGCACTCAGGTAACTGGCACGGATATTTGTTTCCAGGTAGATTAAATTATATCTTTTGTGATAACCAGCTAATTTTCAGGTGTGTTACTTCTCTGTTGGAACGAGGCCAGCACCAGCCAGTAACAAGCTTCCCTTTGTCTGAAGATTTCAGGTAATCTCTCATGTAGAACAATGCAAGCACTTCTCGTTTACCCACTTCTATAATGGAACAGGAAACAAAAGGACCATGTAACACAAGTCATCTTTCAGATTTTTTTTTTTTTTTTTTCCTGGAACTTAGTTGCAGTTAATGTCAAGTTACAACCATTTAAAAATATAATCTACACAAAAAAGAAATCCTGCTAGCATGAATAAAAATGTTATGACTCTCACCAAAATGACTCTGCACATTCCTCCAGCTTTAAATACTCTACATTTGCTTTAGGCTGACCAATATACTTGAATTTAAACTTTTACTGATAACCTAAAAGTTTATAAATGGTCCTTATTAACCCTTAAAGTCACTGATACAGTATCTGGAACTGAAACACAATTCTTTACAGATTCAACTGGCCAAGGTCAGGCTTCAGGAACTGGCTTAGGGGTACAAAGTAAAATGCTAGCTCCTGCAGTATCAGATTGCCAATTTAGAGTATGTCACTTTATTCGTAGATGAGCTTTTCAAAGATCATTTGATGAACTGGCCATGTAGGGAGCATATGGCAACGATGTCTTGCAGTGTATGTCAATACGAACCATTCCTACACAACGAGACAAGTTTCACAATACTGTCTGTTGTCAGTCACTAAGAAAATATTTCCCAAGGGAGACAGATTGAGAGGGAGGGGCTCCCATTGCTACTGACGCAGTTTATCCATAAAATATGAGGAACATTTTTACAGCTGTTTCACCGTGTGAAACAATTAACAGCCTAGGTTTGATCACGCTCAAAGCATTGCAAGACAATATTTAATAACACAGTGTATATTAATGTAGCAACTGGTCCAAATAATGACTGCAACATGATCCAACTACAGCATTGTATATTTAAATAATGCAGTAAGGTCTATTTTACCTGTATTAATAAAACTACACAATGTAGGGGGAGCAGTGATGGAAGTACAAAATCTATAGTAACTTTCTAAAACATTTCTGGAAACATCAGCAGATGTGGTCATCGCCTTTTTTTTTTTTTTTTTTGGACAAATACGTTTAGATATGATGACAGTACTGTGGGTTTTAACACGTGCAATTCTATCAAACCCAATCTGTACAGGCTTAGACTGAGAGCTTGTAAATAGCTCTTGGCAAGATTTCTCTGTTAAAGGGTGTTAGCTTAAAGAAACCAGACTGTTTAATAAAACAAAGTTAAAAAGGAGTAAAACTTATAAGAAACTAGGTCAAGTAGACAATATTTCCTATACTACTAGAGTAGTGGTTTTCCTTGGGGACCCCTGTGTCTTCTGTTTTTTTATTCCAACTGAGCCCTCGACTACTTAACTAAACCCTTAATTTAACTAATTATTATCTCAATTGGGTCTGTTTAAATTGTTTTCAGCCGTGAAGATTTGGAGAGTTCAGTTTAACTATAAACTGTTATAAATAACTTGTAATCTGCAACTTTAAGAGCAGAGAACAATTCAAAATGTCTAATTAAGCTCAGTATTAGTTCAATAAAAGGCTTAGCTAAGTAACTGCAAGGACTGGAGTTGAAAACCACTGTACTAGAGCAGGGTTTCCCAATCCTGGTCCTGGGGACCCACTGTGTCTGCTGGTTTTCATTCCAACCAAGCTCTCAATTACTTAACTAGACCCTTAATTGAACTGATAATTTGCTTAATTAGACATTTTTAATTGTTTTCAGCTCTTAAACAGTTGCAGAGTTCAAGTTACTTATAAAATGTTATAGTGAACTTGAAATCTGCAAGTGTTTAAGAGCTGAAAACAAGTAAAAATGTCTAATAAAGCAAATTATCAGTTCAATTCAGGGTTTAATTAAGTAATTCAGAGCTCAGTTGGAATGAAAACCAGCAGGCACTGGGGGTCCCCAGGACTGGTTTGGGAACCACTGTAACAGAGCACAAGAAATGATGCATGATTTATTGGCAGTACAAGATATGCCTTACCTTGCCAAGCCCAGTATAGTAAAAGAGAACAATGAAGTGGATTACTGAAACAAGAAAGGCAGTTGACTCACTAATGTTATAATAATTGTGGTTTACTCTTTACGAGTTACCAAACTGTATGCCTTTATAGAATTGCATGACGCTGTTACTCTTTTAATGGCGTGTGTGCTCCAGGCAGTTAGCAAGTACTTGGAGGTGTGATTGTCATTCCTGTACTACAGGTCAGCAGTGAGGCTCAAAAGAACATTCTTTTTTTATTAAAAGTTTTCCATGCATCAGACTATTGATGCAGACTGTCGTTAAAGACACCATTAACGATCCTGGAACAGTTTCATGAGTATCAAACTTTATTTAATCAAAACAGCCTTTGAAGAACAACCACATTCATTATTCTTCATAAGCAAATGATGATCTGCAGTTAAAGGTCACTGAAAAACATTCGTATTTCCCAGGGCTGTACCGCTACATTTAGATAGACAGCCACCACAATTTCCAAATCGTTGCAACTGTACTAGCACACATTCTTATTTTCCTCTTTTCTGTACCATTTCTCATAAGAATCTGCTTGCATGCAGTTTCAAATGCACACAGTGGTGCTGGTTTAGTTTGAAGGGAGGGACATACTGCATACAGCTAAAATGTGGTTATGCAGTGTTGAAACAACAGTTTTCTTTTGCAGGCAAATACAAAAAAACAAACTTATATTTAAATAATTTAAAAGATTAATAGCAGGCATGTCAATCAATAATTACATAGAGGCAACACTTTTAGAAGTTTGCAGTGATCTTATAGGGAGCACAATTTCATAAACATAACACGTGTATATAAAAGAAATACTTATTTGACAAATGTTTTGAACAGACAGTGAAGAAAATGAGAAAGAATTTGTCACAGAAGTTTCTATATTACCATATATCCCACCGCTGAATGTACAGTGAATAAAATATGAACGTACCCCTAAAAACGTGACCACAATTATGTTTCCAAAAGCTGTTTTATAAATGGTTTCACTCCTAAAGAGCTTTATTTAACTACAGTGCAAGCCCTAATCTAACAATGTCCTGCAATACAAGATTAACGACTTATATCAAGACTCCAAGAAGGAAATGTGATAGATTAAACTGAAATGTTATCTCTTAGTCGCTTAGATGCCTTATTTATGAAGGCTGTTTCCTTATAGAATGTTTAAAGCCTTTACTGTAAAATGCTTCCTGCTTCTGGTTTTAAACCCTGTTTTGTCAATATCAGAGCCAGGAGAGTAAATGTATAAGGAATTACAAGAGCATGTCTAGTTGGCTGACACAGTGGCAAGTCTAAATGAGAACATGTAGTGTATTCAAAACTCGAGATGAATAAAAAAAGTTACAAATTAAAAAGTGAGATTTTTTTAAATGAGAAAAACTGACACTTCCTCTTTTCAACAGACAGATGGTTTATCTCTATGAGAAATGTAAACACCAACGTCTGTTTATTTACTTTTTCATGAAAGGGAAACAAAAGGGAAACGTGAGCCCATTATAAATATAACCTCGACTTTTTAAATAAAATACTGATCTTCATGTCATTGCGTGCAAGGTTTTACTGGTTTGTTGTTGTTGTTGTTGTTGTTTTAAAGCTACATAAAAACAGGTAAATTATAATGTTCTGGAGCTTTTGACTGTAATTAGCAGGATAGCATTGCAATGCTGCCATCTGGTGTTTGTATCATAAGGTCTTGCCAAGCAGATTCTAATAAATTAGTGAGTCAGGAAAACAACGTGCAGTCAGCTGTATGCAGCATAATATACTGTAAAGCATATCTTATAATATTTTTACTAACATGCATTGCGCAGGCACAGCTAACTAAAACTCCAAAGAACTACAAATGGAGGGATGGTATGTATTGCATACTGTTCAATACATCCCACTTAGTAATTACACACTTTGCAAACTGTGACAAACACTGAGGGACAGTGAGGGTCATCTAGGGACAATAACCATGTTTGAAAAATGCAGGCACATGTCTGTACCAGCCTTCTAATAATTAAACAACACTGCCACCATGTGGCGATCTAAAAAAAAAAGATAGGTCATTTTAAAACCACCATTAGGACTATATTATCACTAACCTTGGCCACACTCTTTATATGCCATGAATACAATTTCAAACATCACCAAGATTCATTAGTTATAAGCTTAAAGTATTTATAGCACAATTCATAGCTAGGAAATCACTAGTCGTAACTAAATCTTACACAGACTCAATTAGTTACTTGAGCAGTGTGATGTTAACTCTCTGGACGAAAAGATAATATTCGAATGACAATGTTCCCTTTAAATTAATAAGGGAGTCGTTGTGATCGACAAATTGGTACTTGGACATTCATTTTGTAGTGTGCTCTAGTGGTTTTAAAGTCCATGGCTTGTAACCAGAACATCACTGGTTCAAATCCCACATCTGCCACAGACACTGTCACTGTGTTTGCCCTGCGCAAGTCACCTAACCTCCTTGTGCTTCATCCTGCGGATGAGATGTTAAATCAATGTCCTATTGCACATGGCTCTGCGTACAATGCATATTTCACAGCTTACCTCTGTAGAGCGCTTTGTGATGGTTGTCCACTATGAAGGGCACGATATAAAGATTATTATTATTGCATAACGACGTATCTATTTAGGAGAGGAGAAGTTTACATCAGGTTTATTTAAAAACAGGGACTGGAACTCTGGGAGAGTAGCTAATAAAATCAATGAATAACATCGCAGGAATCTTCATTCGGGCTTCCCAACCCTGATCCTGCATGGTGACCCCCTGTGTCTGCTGGTTTTTATTCCAAATTAGCTGCTCTCAATAACTTAATTAAACCCTTCATTGAACTAATAATGTGCTTAATTCAAACCTTTTTAATTATTCTCAGCTTCTAAGAAGCCATACTTTCAATAATTACAACTGTTGCATACGTGTATTTATTTTGTTTTTTCTATAATCTGTAATAGTTAATTTAGAAGGGGAAATTTTAACATAAATGAATGTGGGGATCCACATTAAAAAAATCCAGCCTGCTATTCAGTATTAAGTAAGTTGAAGATTTGTGGTGATAACACTTTGGGAAAGCATTATCACCGCACTGCTGGGAGAGCGGCATTGCTTACTGAAAAAGTTTTCTTCACTATCTTTTACGCTTGTTTAAGCTTGTGGAACCAGACGCAAAGCTGATTTAAAAAGAAATTAATTATGACAAACTGATTTATTTATTTAAATACAAATTCAAACAGACTAATCTGATAAGTTTGTGATATAAGTACCCTGGATAGTGAGTTTGTTCACTCATTACTCATGCGCTGGAATGAAGAACACACGAGCACCTGTGCTGAGCCTCCTTCTTAACACTCTAAGATTGAGCTTATTAACGCACCCTTTGATTTATTACTACTTAAATGACTTACCATAAACGTTCAAGGTAACTTTTCCATTGAATGTGTTTACACTTCCCGATACAAAGGCAGTGCCCTGAATTGTATACACTCCAGAGTCGCTGAGCTGCACAGATCTGAGCTCCATTGACCCTGTGGTTGTGATTAGGGTGACTCTGTTCTCATATCCCGGGCCTGTGACAGGGACTGATCCGGTCCATTGCACCATAGGGATCCCTGTACGGCTGAAAGTCCATGTCACTGCATCTAGAACTCCAGGGGGTTTAATCTCCAGCGTTACATTGTCTCCAACCTCGCTGATTACAGGGTCTGTGACAGGGTCTGTTACAGGTTTTATATCAGAGCTGAAACTAAGCCCCCCCCCTCCCCCCCAAAAAAAAAAAAAACCTTATAAAAAACATTAGTTTTAAATATAGTTTTAATATTCTGTCAACATCTTACTGACTGTGCAGTCTCGAAAGCTTAGACAGCTGACACCAATCTCGTTCTATATCTTTTTAGAAACCATGGGAAGTTACGGACATCTGAAACCCATTTTTTGAGTTTGATTTCATGGAGGCCCGTCGGTCTTTTTGTGTCTTCTGTATTAATCTCTTGCAGTAATATATCTACACAGTTTGTACAGCGTGTGAGGCCGTGTGTGTTTTGTGCTCTTCTGTTGTGTGTCTCTGTGCAGTAATATATCTAGAGCGTGTGTGTGTGTGTGTGTGGGTGTGTGTGTTGTGTGTGTGTGTGTTGTAATAAAGCGCATTGCACACTCTGAAAAAGGCAATTATGCACGAGGAGGCGCAGCATGTGGCCGTGGACCCCCCCCCCGCCCCCACCCACACATTGTAAAAAAGCTATTATTTATTCTTAATTGACTTACCATAGACTCCCAATTTAACATTTCCATTGAATGGTTCTAAAGTTCCTGATGCAACGGTATTGCCCTGAAATGGATACACTGCAGCGTCGCTGAGCTGCACTGATCTGAGCTCCAGTGACCCTGTAGCTGTGTTCAGGGTGACTCTGTTCACATATCCCGGGAATATGACTGGAGCTGATCCAGTCCATGCCGCCACAGGGATCATTGCAGGGCTAAAAAACCAGTTCACTGCAGCTAGAACTCCAGGGGGTTTAATCTGCAGCTGTACATTGCCTCCAACCTCGCTGATTACAGGGTCTGTGACAGGTTTTAGTTCCAAAGCTGAACAACCTACAAGAAATAAAATAATAATAACGATCTATATAGTTAAAAATCATCACATGTTGTCAAACAGTACAATTGTGCTATGGCGCTTGATTGAATTTACTAACAATTTTACCTTAGAATTCAGAGTATGACACCGAAATGCTTAAAAACACATTAACAAAATACACTCAATGAAGTGTTAAACTAATGAACGGTGAATACTAGACCTACATTAACCAGCAATAACGGTATATCTGCACATGCTTTCTGATGCAACACCTTCAAATTATAGTATACATTTATTATTTTTACTCGAAGGCATTCACTAAATGAGTAAGGGTCCCATTACAGCACTCTCGCACGCAGATGGAAAGTTTAAAGAAGCAACATCGTTACCTTTTAGAAACAGCAGGAGCCCCAGCGTCAGAAGTGCTGCTTGCGAGTTCTCCATTGCCGTGTGAAAGACACTTCCTCGTTCGTATCATTTCAGATAAGAGGCTCTCTATCAATGAACCCGCTTCTTTACTTCTCATAAACAGATTTTCTGGAATCTAACATTATATTTTCATATCATATATTTTGTACAGAGCATGCACAGCGAAACGTTTCTTGTGAATGTGATAATCATTTCATCTGCAGTGACAATCCTGATCTGGAGCCGGTAATATAGAATTGCTGCAGCTGCATGTGCACAATACGGGTATGAATTGTGAAGTGCACTTACAGGAAAAAAACACTTTTTTTTTTTTTTTTTTTTTTTTTTGCAAGGCTGAAATATTAAACCAATCAATATACAGCATTAATATTGGAAGCAACCACGGAACTACTGTAAATGTAACGCTGTAAAGTATTGAAACTGTAAATCAAGACGCGTGTTTGCTTCAGAATATTGTCTTACCTGTATCGGTACCGTGTCGGTTTACCTGCCCACACTTCAGCTGCTCCGAGTCGAATCGAAACAGTACCGGTGCGAAATCTGCTCTTCTCTGAGTTTCCTACCGACACCGATAAGAACTCCAGTCGGCACAGATGTTTCGGTACGGTTCCGCAACGATACCGGTATAAAAATGCTATTGTGAAGAACAGCGCAAAAGACATGACCCGCAGTTGCACTGTCACGCTGTATTCACTAGGTGTCACTATATACCACGTTTTCTCCGAGTGCTGAGACTTCGTTTAGATATTTGGGTCATGCTTGCTTTCTGTGTGATGATGTGTTTTTTTTTTTTTTGCTGTATTTGTGTTCACTGTAAAGAAAGCGTTATTTTAATAAATTAGAAAAATTGAAATGAATGTTCTTTCATTCAAATGCATTTTTACAACAGAAACAGTCACTGCGTAAATGGACTGGCAAAAGTTAAAGTGAAAATGATGTTTAGAAAATAAGATTGTTATTATATATTGAGAGGATTTCAAAATAATAATACAAAACTTGGGTGATTACCCCTTTAACTTTTTTGCTTCATTAATACAGACACCGTTTGCATTGTGTAAGAGTGTGGTTTACACTTTGAGTATTTCCACTGCATGAAAGTATATATTCTCGCTACCATTAGGTGTCACTATATCCCACAGTATGAAAGGCATGATGGTGACGTCAGGATGCTGTTGGTTATGCAGAGCCAATCTCCTCCAATCACAGGCGATGATAACCTTGGTGGATGAGAACTGGTGGAACACCCCCCCCCCCCCCCCCCCCCCCCCCCCCCCCCCCCCCCCATATTATCTCAGCTGTGGCTGTTCAGCATTTCAGCTGAATGAAGCGTGACCCTCGTTTCTGGAGCAGATTAATATAATATATGGCATTGCTTATTACAATGTTATTGCATTTTAAAGACAACTTTTACAGAAGTAGAAATTTTACAATTGATTACATTGTTTTCTTAATAATATTCATATAAATATTAATTTAAATAGCAAATATAGCCAAACCTGCTTCATATCACATGTAAATGTCTCAAATCTCATTTATCACTCATTATATTGTGTGTGTGTGTGTGTGTGTGTGTGTGTGTGTGTGTGTGTGTGTGTGTGTGTGTCAGAGTGTGAGTGGATCAGTTTGTGTGTGAGTGCAGTGTGTGTGTCAGCCTGTGTGTGTGTCAGTGTGTGTATCAGTGTGTGTGTGTTTATAAATACAATAGAAACAGTCATTAGGTGCAGAAAACAAAAATATTGAAAATAAAAACTTTCAAAAATACTCTTCAAGTCACAGGCTGTGCTGCTGTTGGGTTGTTTCCTGAATCAAGCTCTGTTGAAGAGAAAGCACAATGGTTTACACTTTATCCCATCAGCACACTAGTTATATATCTTATATGTTATGATTGAGTTCCTAACTTGTCAGAGTTGATACCAGGTGTTCATTCAGGTGTGTGGAATCCCTCCTACCTGTTCAAGGTGCTGTATGTGGACTGATCAGGAAACTGTAAGCCCTGTGCAGGGAGAGAGGAGCACAGTTACTGGTTGAGGAGATTCATCAATAGATCTCAATTATAACAGCAGTGTGATTGTATTACAGTAAAGGGTCCTTACTGTGTATGTGCTGTCCGGGTTTTTTGCTTCGCCCTGGAAAAATAAGAACCCAAGATTTCAGTTACTTTCAAAGCAGGTTCTCTTCTGAAGAGGATGCATGCCTTGTGTTTTCTGTATATTATTTCCCTGTTATTATCAATACCTGCCTTTGCAGAAACATTAAATAAATCCCCCGGGAAGGGCAGAGTACATTTCAAATAACAAAGGTCGCTCTGTTGTTTCTGTAATGAGCTGTTAATGAATACAGATCAACACACACTCACACTCACCCTCACAAACACTGAGAGCTTCATAAGCACGCGTGCACACAGGTTCACATACAGTATCCCCCTGGTTACTTACTGCTCTCTGGACAGCACTGGTGTTCTCATACACTGCTGATGCATTCGGAACCTTGCAATTTTCATAAGTGACAGCACCTGGACCTGCAATACGAGATGCAGAGAAATCAACAGTATAGAATTAGGATATTAAACTGATACATCAACGAGGGTAATAGATTCTGCAGTGTAGAGAGAGCAAGGCTCCCACATTGGGGTGTGTCTCTTACAGTGATCATGCATACTCACTGCTTTGAGCTGGACCAGGTTTGAGATCATGTGGATTGTTCCTGAACAAAATGGGAAACATAAATGAGATATTTCCATTTGATTTTCACAGTCAAATGATATTTACATTTAAGATTCATGCTGAGGAAGATACTCACAATAGATCTTCAATGAAACTGGACAGGAAACAGAATAGCTAACAATAGGCTGGGTGCTGAGCAGCACGTCACACAATGTGCCGCTATGTGGACAGTAATCCACGCAGTGCACTCACCTGCATAGTTTAACACTTAAATACACCCCAAGAGCAACGGCAGTGACCCCTGCAAGTGTGCCCATGACAATTCCAGCGATCTCTCCTGAAGACAAGGACCCCGAACCTGTGGGCTCTTCTTTATCTAGACAGAGGAGTAAACTGTTAGTGTGTAGAGAAGATCAGCAAACAAACATCTCACAGCTAAGTGTTGGGGAGTGTTGACTATTTCACGACTTTCACAATTCCCTGGACACTCTGCAGTGCACTGAACGAGTTCAGAAAGATCTAGAATATTATAGAACAATGGTGATATTATGACATCAACATTCTAGAAAAAGAACTTTCCATTCTGAGTGCCAGAATTCATTGTAAACAAAGCCAATATGACCTTCACTCTTTACCAGGGAAAAGACACACTCAAATGAAAATCATATCGTATAACTCTCCAATCACGATAAATTCCTCTACTGCAGAACTGTTTCTTCCAGTCACTGAGTTCCGGGCTACACAGGTGTAACTTCCCCTATCAGCATTGCTTACAGAAGCGATCTTGTATTGTGAGCCCTGGGCAGCCTCTGTCTCATTGAAATACCAGGTGTAACTACAAGGGGGGATAGACTGAGTCGAACATGTGAATGTCACGTAGGAATTGAGAACTGCTGAGTCTGGTCCTGTAATAGATACCTGCTCTGGTCCATCTGCAATACACACAAGATAACATTGAAGAGCCTTAAACACTCACACCCCAGTGGAGCAGGCTGAACGAGTCTGAATGCAACATGCACAGAGAAGAGAGGGTCTTTGGATACTTACAATTGACCTCCAATCTGTATCCAGCACTCGTCACTCCACTTACAGGGTTCTCAGCTTTACACTGATATGTGCCTTTATCAGACTGCAGCACTGGGTTGAAGGAGACTGTGCTGTTGTCCACAGACAATGTTATTCTGTCACTAGTGGACAAGGGCTGACCGTCCTTCAGCCAGAGCCTTGAGGAAACAGTCTGTGATCCAAGCACCTCACAGGTCAAGTTTAGAGCCTGGTTTGCTATTGGCTGTGCAAGGCTTGGTTTCACATTTACATTAGTTATTGGCTCTGTGAATAGAAGTTACAGAATTAGGCACTCTATTGGAAAGAGGTGTGTTGTTTTTACAGCAATACTGAATTGGGTGTCCAAAATAATCAGGTCTTTCTTACTTCATCTGATTGGGAATTGAAAACAAGAAAATACATCTTGTAGAGGTAAGGAAGGGGTCCGCTGTGGTGTAGTTATGGAAACGGTTAAAGGATAACTTTATAATCTCTGAATTTGCATAATAGTTTTAAAAGAATGTATGATCCCATGAAAATAAGATTTCGTTGTCAGTTTCCAGCCACGGTACGCCAGTGCGGCAGGAAAAATGTCAGCGCCCCGATGAGAGGAAAATATTCTTCCAAACGGCTTTTAAAACACTCAGTGTGGAAGCTAATTGCCCTCGATTGGTGCTCAATTGTAAACGTGAGGGAGGACAGCTTTTCCTCATTTTCAAAGCAACATGTTAATGAATGGATTTATTGAATACCTGTTGATAAATGCTTCTGAAAAGCAATTCTGTGTATGAGCAAAGAGTTTCTGCACATCCCTACAGTCGGGACCAGAATGCTAAGCATTAAGCACTTCTGGGGTATAAACGCTATTGTGGCAGAGCAAAGCTCTGCCCTTTAAATTGGCAGGGATGGGGTTAACTTCCCCTACCTGAGATGGGTTTATTATAAAAAGGTGGCTGGGGTTGATTAGATAATTTACACAGCAATAGACACATCAAGCTACACAACTGAACAGCCATTCTCTGTGATATATCAAAGACCTGATGAGAAAAGTGATAATCCTAAAATTGTAAGAAGATTAGATACATTTATAGGTAGCAATTCAGTTTTTTGGGTTGAAACTATCAAAATTTTGAATCCAGTGAAGGCATTGCCCAGCCTGGACAATTGTTCCCTTTTTAAATTTTGAACTTTTTGCTTTACACTTTGTGTTTAAATTGTTTTGTTTTGGAACTTCTGCCCTTTCATACTTTTGTGTTTATTTATATTGAAAATAGTTATTTTTTTTGAACTGCAATCTGTCTCTGGGCCTCTATCCACTCGCCAGCCTGCCACAGCTCTATATATATATATAGTACTTAACTGATACCAGAAATGAAAGCCTGTAAACAGAGATGACATCATACTAAAAAGGATTTCTGAGATACAAAGATAATTTACACAGCAATAGACACATACAGTCTACACAACTGAACAGAATAAACATTCTCTGTGCATATGTGTATCAAAGACCTGATGAGAAAAGTGATAATCCTAAAATTGTAAGAAGATTAGATACATTTATAGGTAGCAATTCAGAGTGTTGGGTTGAAACTATCAAAGCCTTATTTCTACTCCACAAAAGGATGTTCAACAATGAACAATTGTTCCCTATTTACAATACATTGAACTACTTTTAAAAAGCGTTTACACATTCCCTTAGGTTACAAACATACATTTCTGTGACAAATGCTTCTCGATGTGTTAGGGTGCTTTTGTAAACTCAATCTGACGCTCTGAAGGAGCATCTGAGAAATCTCTTCGCTGTGCCGTTAAAATGGTTTTTTCTCGTACAGATATAACCGATATTTATATTGATATGTTTTTGCATGAGTTTTCATCTCGAGTTTAATACTACTGTAATGACTACCGCTGCTCTTCAGTTTGATTTTGTTTTTGTTTGTGTGGCGGACGGTACTGTTTAAAAAAGAAAGAGAAACTGATTGGTGTTGAAGAAGCCAGCGTGTGGACGACACCTCCTCTTTCTCCACTTCGGTCGCTTCAAAATGTAAAACCCCAACTTCAAAATATGGAATATCTTTTTTTCCTCTCAAAAAACATTAAAATGACCAATATAGAAATGCATAATAAAGCAGTTTTAGAATACACCCGCAATCCACCACAGCGAGCCGTTAGTCGTTTTGAAAGTGACGGCTCTGTGAATGCAGCTCTGAAGCTGGAGTGGTCACAGTGTGGCTCCGAGCGCTACGACATTGATCTCCTCTGAGTTTCCGAACAGCGCAGAGCACTCCAGGAGTTTAGGAACGAGTGCGCTCTGACACTCTAAGATTGAGCTTACTAACGCACCCTTTGATGTACTACTACTTAAATGACTTACCATAAACGTACAAGGTAACTTTTCCATTGAATGTGGCAGCTCGAAAGTTTAAAGATACAAAATCGTTACCTTTTAGAAACAGCAGGGGGAAGTTACTGACAAGGAAACCCATTTTTGAGTTTGATTCATGGAGGCCGTCGGTGTTTTGTATTCTTCTGTTGTAATCTCTTGCAGTAATATATCTTATTAGCAGAGCGTGTGTGTGTGTGTGTGTGTGTGTGTGTGTGTGTGTGTGTGTGTGTGTGTGTAATAAATGAATTGCACACTCTGAAAAAGGCAATTATGCACGAGGAGGCGCAGCATGTGGCCGTGGACCCCCCCCCCCCCCCCCCCCCCCCCCCCCCCCCCCACACACACACACATTGTAAAAAAGCTATTATTTATTCTTAATTGACTTACCATAGACTCCCAAGTTAACATTTCCATTGATTGGTTCTACAGTTCCTGATACAACGGTATTGCCCTGAAATGCATACACTCCAGTGTCATTGAGCTGCACTGATCTGAGCTCCAGTGACCCTGTAGCTGTGTTCAGGGTGACTCTGTTCACATATCCCGGGAATATGACTGGGGCTGATCCAGACCATGACGCCACAGGGATCACTGCAGGGCTAAAAAACCAGTTCACTGCAGCTAGAACTCCAGGGGGTTTAATCTGCAGCTGTACATTGCCTCCAACCTCGCTGATTACAGGGTCTGTGACAGGTTTTAGTTCCAAAGCTGAACAACCTACAAGAAATAAAATAATAATAACGATCTATATAGTTAAAAATCATCACATGTTGTCAAACAGTACAATTGTGCTATGGCGCTTGATTGAATTTACTAACAATTTTACCTTAGAATTCAGAGTATGACACCGAAATGCTTAAAAACACATTAACAAAATACACTCAAAGTGTTAAACTAATGAACGGTGAATACTAGACCTACATTAACCAGCAATAACGGTATATCTGCACATGCTTTCTGATGCAACGCCTTCAAATTATAGTATACATTTATTATTTTTACTCGAAGGCATTCACTAAATGAGTAAGGGTCCCATTACAGCACTCTCGCACGCAGCTGGAAAGTTTAAAGGATCAACATCGTTACCTTTTAGAAACAGCAGGAGCCCCAGCGTCAGAAGTGCTGCTTGCGAGTTCTCCATTGCCGTGTGAAAGACACTTCCTCGTTCGTATCATTTCAGATAAGAGGCTCTCTAGCAATGAACCGGCTTCTTTACTTCTCATAAACAGACTTACTGGAATCTAGCATTATATTTTCATATAATATACTGTATAGAACCTGTGTGGTGGTGCCTTTGATGTGACTGTGATAATCATTTCATCTGCAGTGAAAATCATGATTTGGAACCAGCAATATAGAATTGCTGTAGCTACATGTGCACAATACCACTATGTAATCGTCAATTGCACTTACAGGAAACAATACAATTTTTTCATGTTTTTATTTTTACAAGGCTGAAATATGAAACCAATCAATTTATTAATATTGCAGGCAACCACAGATCTACTGTGTGACATAGAATGAATATCCTTGTTTGGTGTTGCACTGTCACATTGTATTCACTAGGTGTCACTCTATACTGTCCCTACATATAGCTGAGCCTTCATTTAGATATTTGGGTCTCAATGAATGCGAGAGTCCAGGATATGCAGTTGAAAGGGATTCCATCAAATGTTTAGAACAATTCAGTTACTGTATATATGGCTTATTTTCAATTAAACCGACATGGTTTTTTTAGTAGAAAGAAGTTTCGAAAAAAAAAAGATATTTTTAACGGTTAATCTTTCTGTAAGTAGCTGTCTATATGAGCCACAGTTACACTTTTTTGTGTCTAAAGAACCGTTAACCCAGTTCTCATTAAACTTGGTGAGGATATTCTGTAGCAGAAGTATTATATTTCAGAGAATAAGGAATGTGTGTCTTTAAATGGAACACTTACGTGGTAGATGCTGTGGATGCAGCAGACAATTTGTACATACAGCTGTGGCAGGTGATGCATGTCACTGTCATACAGTGTACAGTGCAGTGGTTGGCTAGTCTAATATATAGTCTGTATTATTGCTCAAGGCTATAAAGTTAGGAACCCCAAAATAATAAAATAAAACATATACCATGGATTTTTCTCTTGTGCAAAAATGTTTTCAATGAAATAAAAAGAATATATTAAAGTATAAATAAATTACTAAGGGTGTTACGCCATACTGCATATATTGATGTGTGCTTATTACATTCATATTATTCTTATGATGTATTTATTTATTTATTTGGCAGGCACCTTTATCCTTTATAATAAAGAAACCATCAACAAAATCTGTTCATCCTCTCAACCTTTTTATAACAGAATATGTCACTTGCTATATAGTGTATCACATTATTGTAATACAAACACAGGAAAAGCATGTAATAAAAAATGTGTTTATGCCCATGGGAAACCAGCATCAACATACTTGGCAAATAAGTGTACACTGTCTACTATAGAGGCTTTTTACATCTCAGACTGATTATAACAAAATTGATAACTGTGGCTTGTAACTTTAAATTATATTAGCTACAGTGTCCTATATAAAGGTTATTATAGTAGTTACAATGTTTCTTGGATTGCAATGTGTCTGTGTCATGCTCCCTCCCCCAGTGAATCAGCTGATCTTTTCCTGGAGAAGCAGAGTGCTGGTGATTACTACACTGAAACAGTACAGCAGCGCTGGCAGGCAGAGATCTCAGGATGGGAGCGCACTTTATAAACTGGATTATCATATCACTATGGGCAGGTATATATATACATATATATATATATATATATATATATATATATATATATATATATATATACACACACAAAAAACAGAATACAATGTTTTTTTTGTATTTTAACCATTTCAGTGTAATTAAGAATTATAACGTAAAACTTAAATTCAGTCAAGCACAATAGTACTGTTTGATAACATGTAAGGATATTAAAATACTGTATATAGATTTTTCTGTAAAATAAAGAAACAGATTGATTTATAGAGAGCCTCTTATCTGAAATGATATGAACGAGGAAGTGTCTTTCACACTGCAATGAAAAACTCTCAAGCATAATAATATATATATTTTTTTACCATATGACAGAATATTCACAATATTGTTGCTTTTTTTTAGGATCTTCAGCTCTGATAGTAACACCTGTCACAGACCCTGTAATCAGCAAGGTTGGAGACAATGTAACGCTGGAGATTAAACCCCCTGGAATTCTAGGTTCAGTGACATGGACTTTCAGCCCTACAGGGATCCCTGTGGTGCAGTGGAACGGACCTGTCCCAGTCACAGGCCCGGGATATGAGAACAGAGTCACCCTGAACACAACTACAGGGTCACTGGAGCTCAGATCAGTGCAGCTCAGCGACGCTGGAGAGTATATATTCGAAGGCATTACCATTACATCAGGAAGAGAAACATTCAATGGAAGTGTTACCGTGAAAGTTTATGGTAAGTTATTTATGTTAATTTGTCTTAAATAGAAGTAGAGAGAGACCTGATGGTTTATTTATAAATCTGACTGAGCAAAGTACTGGGGCAGCTGAGGGACACGGAGGAAAGATGGGGCTCTGCTGTGTTACTCTGCTCACACCTTCATCATCCCCCTCTTTCGGTGCTAGTGGAGTAGAGTCATCTCACTAATAACTACCTGGAATAAACTACTAGAAACAGAACATTTGACCAGAAATATTTACCAATAATTCCATGCAGAAATTAGCATATAAGCTTTACAACCTAAAAAAAAAAAAAAACATATAGAATACAACGTACATTTAGAGTAAAACCTGCTAAGAGCGACCACTCATGAGAGTAAGCAAAAGTGGTCGCTTGTAGGGGTGGTCTCTCTTCAAAGGTCAGTTGTAAAATGGGCACTTTAACGGGATGGGGTAAAAGCCAGAACGAGACGGAACGGCCCGGAACGGTACTTTAATTAATTCAATTGCATTAAAAAGCAGGATAGAACGTTACACACATGCGAGGAGAATATTTTAGCAGTCAGAACCGATTAATAACGCGCTGTCATTACCCGTTCCGGCCCAGAACCTTTTTTTTAGCACCAAAAAGCTCCCGGAACACTGGGTTCCGAAGCTGCACAGAGTATGAAAATAATACACACAATACAACCTAGTGGGAACAACATAACAGCATTGAAAAACCCGACCAAACCCACCTTTAACTGCCCATTCCGGGTAATAAAACTAACTATTATTTATATACATTGTGTAGAACAAACACTCTCTCACACACACATATATATATTATAATATATATATATATATTATATATATATATATGTATTTATATCTATATATATATATATGCTAATTTTTAGCAGAACCATATATTTTGGTTCTTCAATTACAGTGCCAAGGCAAGCAAACACACTACTTTACAGTTATGTAGTTTACAACATGTAACGAAAAATGAGCAAACAAAGCAAAACAGTTTAGATGTTGATATTAGGCAGGATGGCTTCAAATATAGAAACCTTAATGCTTTTCCCATTTTATTCTTCAAAAAAATAAATTCGTTTTTGCATTGTGTGTCACATGGATAAATAAATAAGTAATAAAATAAACAGAACAAACGGTTTGTTTCGTTTTTATGTCTATTTAATTTAATTTAGGATACTCGTGTCTTGCCTAGTGCGTGTATGTCTGAATACGAGAGAAATGAAACAATGTATTGTGCTCTAAATGAGTTGCTGTTACATTGTAACTGTGTAATACCTGAGAAAGAACAACTGAACCCTTGAAATAAGGGATCAAATTGAAGTACTTGGCTGAAACACTGTAACTAACAGACAGCACTAGTTTGTGCAATATGAGAAATGATATGAAATTGTTTCTAATAAATGTAATTATTTTACATACCAGGCAATTTATTGTGTTTGTGTCTTACTTGGTCAAGACCTTGTCCTCTGATCCAAATAAAAGATCCTGGTGCTAACAACTTAAAATCTTCAGCTTAATCTGGAGGTAGTGCCTTCAGTGGCGTAGACGGCTACCGTAAATTATATTTTAAACACAGTTTAGCCCTCGCTACAGTATGGCCTTTCATGCCAATAAGTAGCGGGATGTTAGTCACCAATGAAGTGTTCACTGCTGAAGTCTAATTGGTTGTAGGGCTTTCAAATGTAGCCATGCACAAAACCTGTGATTTGTGGTAAATTTGCATGGCTTTGAGAAGGCTAACAGATTAGAACCCCCGGGGGTTCTTGGGAAGTTTTAGGGTTCCTTATCGTAGCACCCGGGAGGGACACTCGTTCTTTTCGATTGGGGTGGGATCAGCCAGGTAGAATACCAGAAGGACATAAACTAAAACCACAACATACACAGCAATTAACATCGTTTTATTAAATACAGGTTAACTGTATTTAAAACAAATAGGACAAGTCCAGAATACACAGTCACGACATGGGGTTTGCACTGTTCAATAAAAAAGACACACCACACACACAACAGTACCTGGTCAATTATAATTAAAAACAAAGTGCGGTGCTGCTCGAAACAGTCGCGAAGACGGGGCTTACTAAAACAACAAAACCAATACTTTAAAAACTCCCCGTCTCCGCACTCCTCTGAAACCCCAATGCCTTTAAAATACTAATTTCTAAAACAGTTAGAAACACACACACACGGAGGGAGACAGGAAGCACAGCGGGAGCCTCGCTCTAAATGTTGGCGGCTGTTTCTTTCATTTTTCTCCCCACCCACCGCCGAACACAAACAAGTCGAATTCATTCTCTGCTCCTGCTGACTGTGCGTCCAGCCTCCCCTCCAGACAAACCCGGGTTCACATCACAACCACAAGATCCAATCTTTCCAATGAATATAATCAGGAACTTTTATACCAGATGCTCAGCTTCTTAATTGTTCAATTAGCACCTATAGGGGCTGAGAACAGGAGAGCATCAACGTGCCAGTGAGATCCGTGCAAATCTACAACAAAGCAGTGCCAAAATAAACGTGCTTTATAGATGTGTTAAAATAAAACAAACTAACATTAAATCAAATGTGAATCAATCAAAACGTGACTGTATTACAACAACAAAATCAAACGTGCCTAAATAAAGTGACGTGAGCCACCCCGTTACATTATTAATCCTTCAAGATGTCAATGTTTATTTATGGTTGTTCAGCCTACGGTTTAAAAAGGTTCTTTGTATACTATTTGGAAACCTCTAATATGGTTTATTGGAATAACATTTTCAAGAATGTAAGATTTTTAAACCTCAGGAATATATTTTAGAATATTCCGGAAGGTATTCGTAATAATCAGACACTTAACACAAGTGTAGCCCATCAATCAACAAACCCTTTATTATTTAACTTCCAGTAACCAAACAATATTAATAGCTGTCAAAGCGAAGTTGTTACCCGTTCTCAATGGGAGGTTGGGCGTGGCCTGGAGTCGCTGTGTCAAGCAGTTTTGTCTGTTAATTAGGCTTCCTAGGCAAAGGCTGGGAAACCTATTTTTATTGCTGTGTTTATTATTATTTTTCCGCCAAAAGTTTGTCGCAGACTCATGAAAAAGCATACGTAAGTAGATGCCTATGTGTGGACAACCAGACTGGCGTCCCCGAGAGGAAAAAGTTCACAGTTTGGCCACAAGGCTAGATCTCGAGAAAATATTGGACAATTTTCAAAACTCTTGTGGACAAAAACGACTGAAGATGGACAGCTGACAATGTCAGCAGATAGCGCACGAGTGGCCTATAAAAAAAAAAACCCAAAAAACCGTTGAAACAAAATCAATTGGACCGTTGGTTTGCCCACCGCGTTGGATTTGAGCACAATATTCAAAGATCTTCTTGTCTGAAACCGCAATGTTGATCGGCACCAAAATTGTCACGTTTTGCTCAGTACAATGTCCTTTCTAAGTTTTGTAAAATCCCCGCTTTTTCGTTAAAAAACATGAATGCAGCGAGCAAAACAATTTCAGGAGTGCACGTTGGAATTGCGCACAATATTCAAAGATCATCTTGTCTGAAACCGCAATGTTTCAGATTAAAAGACAATGTTGCCCGTATGCTCTTCAATGTTGGTACAGTTGTACGGCCCATAGTAAAGTAATAACCGGTAAAATCGGCAGCAGATTGGTCGCATAGTTTGGCGGCCATATTAAAATTAACATTTAAATTTTACCTCCTAGGGCGTGCTGATGAGGTCATAGTTGTAATGGAACACGTATAGGAAGACATATGTGCTCTATAAAAAAAGTCATCACCCACGACCTTTGACCTCTCCAAAAAGTCAAACTAAAAACTGGCAGCTTGCGCCTAAGGGATCACAGATAGAGTCATGGTTCGTATGGAACACATATAGGAATTCATACGTGGTCTATAAAAAAAAATGTCATTACACATGACCTTTGACCTCTGCTAAGGTTCAAAACCCACAAATTGGCCTATAGCTCCTCGGCTGTATCTAACACAGATCAGTGCACTTAAACTTCAGCGTAAGATTATGCTCTGTACACGATACAATTCAAGTAGCCCATTAACTAATTATAGGAAACGTAGCGAGTTGTAGTAGCGATTATTTGTGATGATTGAACCATGTTTTCTTGGAAGCCTTTATAGTTGCTAGCAACTCTAGTTATTCATTATTATTAATTTGTCATTTTAGCAGACGCTTCTATCCTAAACGACTTACAGAGACTAGGGGTGAACTATGCACAGTCACTTAAAATATGACCTCGGTTTTATGTCTTAAGGACAGAGCACAAGGAGATTTAGTGATTTGCTATGGGTCACACACTGTGTGTGGGGATTTGAACCGGGAACCACCTGGTATGAAAGCTGTTTTTAACCACTGGGCCACCTTACCCAAGCTCCATTGAACACCTAGCTAATTCATGTTTCAACTCTCAACTCTCGCTCTTTTCTTATGTCTTTCTTGGCCGAGTCCATGACAATTCGTCCAATTATTACACTGTAGCCTATAATATTCCAGCCCAGTATCACGAGAGAAACGTTAACAGATTAATAACGTTTCTGCATTTCTGCTTTCTGGGTTGAATATTCTGTGGACAAAACCAGCACACTTACTAATGTAACAGGAGGAGGAAGAAAGGAGGTGTTTTGGGCAGGGGTGTGTTGGGGGCTATTGTTGGTTGTTTGGCATAGGAGGGAGGGAGCATTGAATGTCTGAATGTTGCGAGCATGGGTGTGGAGTGTGATTGTGGGGTTATCTGGGGTGTTTATTATTGGGCTTTGTGGTGGCTGCCGGGGTTTACAAATAACTTTGCTTATTAGCTGCCTTAGTCTTATTTGCTCCCAGTTCCCAATCCCATTTTCTTTTTAATTTTAATAAACACTGACTTGAGACGTGTTGTAAAAAAAAAAAAAAAAAAAAAAAACCTGATATGCTCCGCCTCAATGAACAGCCATGGGGGGAAATTGTTGCAGGGGCAAATTGCATCCTTGGGTCGTACCTCACCATTTTTATCTATATTAGTAATGCATGGACCAAGAAAAAGCGCATGGGAACCCAGGAGCAAGCTGATGTTCTTTAACCCCTATAATCTCATAACTCAGTATACAACAACATCCAATGTACCAGAAACTTATCAACAAAATCTTGAATGGTTGTCAACGCGAAGCAGATTCAGTTTACAAAAGTCATGACATTTTGGAGAAATGAGTAGGCCGAGTTCTCAGCATACCACATTAATCATTAAACTTATTATTAGAAAGTAAAAATACAGAATCTTACACATGGTTTGAAACGGCACCAGATAAAAAGATTCCATATCTAACTTTTTTTTCTCAATTGTGTTTATCTAGGAGTACAACACATAGTTGAAATTTGCTTCTAGTGCTTAATCAGTAAAAACAAAATCTGGTCACTAACATGATATTCTGATTTAGTACAGTAGGGCCTATTAAAGTAGTGATCAGTGCCTCTTTGCAGATGTTTCTATCAAGGCTGAAAAGTGTAGGGTATAAAGTGTACGGTCTACTAGACAGTAACAATCAATGAACATCCCCTCGGCTGAATACCCATTCTTGAATTTGCAGTAGATCAATTCATATTAACCCACTGCATGCAAGGAATGGGCAGTTAAATGTCGGTTAACACTTCAGACAGTTTTTGTAAGTATGTTGCTCATTGTATTATGTGTCAGTTGTATCCTGTGCAGCTTCTGGGCACCTTTATTAATCAAGCTGTTTATTGCAGGGAATGGGCAGTTAAAGGTCGGTTTGGTGGATTTTTTTCAATAGTGTTAAGATTTCCTGCCTTATTGTGTGTATCATTTTCATACTCTGTGCAGTTTTGGAACCGAGTGTCAGGGCGGGTTTGTTTTTACAGTTGTTATTGTACTGAATGGGCAATTAAGGGTCGGTTCGGTGTTTTTTTTTTCAATAGTTTTCTGTTGTGTATTATTTTCATACTCTGTGCAGCTTCGGAACCCAGTGTTCCAGGAGCTTTTTGGTGCTAAAAAGAAGGTTCTGGGCCGGAACGGGCTAATGACAGCGCGTTATTAATCGGTTCTGACTGCTAAAATATTCTCCTCGCATGTGTGTAACGTTCTATCCTGCTTTTTAATGCAACTGAATTAATTAAAGTACCGTTCCGGGCCGTTCCGTCTCGTTCTGGCTTTTACCCCATCCCCACTTTAACGATGTTCAGAAAGGCTATTATTGATTGCTAGTGATGTTTCGTGTACAATTTTAATCGCGTGCTTCAAAAGGTGTATGCTTAAGTATGTTTGTATATACGTGCTTAAGTATGGTGTTATGTAATGGGGGACTGAGTAAATCGGGTGACGAGGGGTGTTCCTGTGGAGACAGTGTGGGCTAGGAACACAGTCAGAGAGTCTAAAATAAAACTACCTGTTAGAGAGCGTTTGTTCTAATATTTAAATGAACAACAGTCCTGCGTCCTATATGACACAATAGGCAAACGTGAAACACGAATTACACTGTGAAGTTAAGAACATAAGAAAGTTTACAAACGAGAGGAGGCCATTCGGCTCATCTTGCTCGTTTGGTTGTCAGCAGCTTATTGATCCCAGAATCTCATCAAGCAGTTTCAACAACACTACTGGGAGTTGTTATACTGTCAATATCAAAAAGACCAACATGTTCTAAAAAAAAAATGAGTCTGGTTTCAATCTATCGATAAGGATTCCTGTCTTCTGTTGTAATAGGTTTTAGATTTGTGTTTTTCCGACTCCAAACTGTTCGACAACTGGTACAAGTTCCGGTTCTGGTTCATGTTGAGTATGAAGCCATATGATGCAGAAACGGTAGTGTAATGAACGACCCCTGATAGCCGGATAGGCACACTGTATTTGTGCACAAAGATACCAACTACAAACCCTAGCGAAACTAGCATGTCCGGCTTTAGTGTACAGGGTCAGAAGTTCAAATCCAGACAGCTGAGAAAATAAAATAATCATAAAATTAAAAAGCCTTACAAAAGAGGAAAACTTTTGTTGGGAACTTCAAAGAAACACAGACTGATAAGCGGAAATCGATTTATCCTACATGTTTGTTTTTATGGATGGGAGTAAGAAAATGGGGTCGCTCTTCAGTTAAATTTTAGAAGAAAAAAAAGTGTTGTCAAGGCATGTTGTATTGTATATGAATGTATATACATTTATATAGGCTAGCCATGTGAAGAGGTCTGTCCTAAGTATATAATATAGATTTCTACAGAATATCCAACTATTCAAAATCTGTAGGGGGTGGGGGCAGGACAGTAGTTTTTTTTTTCTATTTTTAAAGAAAAATCTAAGTTGCACTGAACTTCAACACCTGGTTAAGAATGGCAAAGACAGGTGTGATGGACCGACTAATTTTTGTAATAAAACCTGCCATTATCACCGTTCTCTTGCTTTTCCTGTGGGTTAGGCTGAGCCTCGAGTCTCAGATTCTCTCTGTGAATTCTGGTATGGGACAGTATGGGATTGTCTGGGATGAGTTACCAGTCTTAGTACGAGCTAAGTACAGTACAGGTAGAGCTGGATCAAGTTCATGTTCCAATAAAAGTACAAAACCAATGGACAGCCAATAATTGATGAACATTTAAAGATCCATTGAAAGGACAATTCATGGCGAATCTTATATATATATATATAATATATAGATATATATTATATATATATATATATATATTCACTACTAGCCAGTCAGAACAATATATTGCTATATAGTTATAGTTTGCATCACATTAAGGTTTACTTATAACTCCTGTAACAAAAAGCACACAGCTTTTATCCCATATGCTCAAATGAAGAAACTGCAATCAACCTTTAAGAGCCTACATGAAGGGAATTACTTGTGATTAGAGAATGCTTGATAAGGTAGAGCACTGGTTTTCAACCTTTTCATCTCAAGTATCAGTGTTTCCAGCAGAGACTACCAGGTGTACCAGTAACTATGTGCAATCTTAAATGGCTGCTGTAAAACAGAGACCTACCCATTACAACTGGTTTTCTCACTGAAAATGTGAATTATCGTCTAATTATCTGACAAGAGTTCATCACTATCAACAACACAGAGTGGCTGCTTTGGTTCCCCATCAGTAACTTTGAAAGTAGCTCGACACATCGCATCTCTACTGTATTATGAGTCATTTGGGACTCTACCATTGCGTTCTACTTGGATTGGTATTATAACTGTATTTTTATGCTTGTATTAATTGCAAGGCACATAAATATCAACTTACTGGTTCTCTGTTTTGATTAAAATCCCAGTACTGATCACCTGTGGACACAGCACACTCAGGTTCTATTCCCCAGTGTTTTCTCTCTTCTCTGCAGAACCTGTCTCCCAACCCAGAGTCCGCTCCAATGTGACTAATCCAGTGGAGTTCAATGACACTGTCAGTTTGACCTGTACAGCCTCTGGTTCTGCCGTCTCATACCGATGGCTCAATGGCAGCTCTGTGCTTAGTGACAGTGAGCGGATTCACCTGAGTGATGACAATAAAACACTGACCATTCCCAGGGTGTTGAGATCTGATGATGGGACCCTGTATTGCTATGTGTTTAACCCTGTCACTAACAGCACCAGCGAGCCGTTTCATCTCATCGTGAGCTGTGAGTGTTGATTGTTGTTTGCATTGATGTAGTCAGATCTTAAATTGTCAGCCTCGGTTTCTAGTCAAGCCAAATGCATTTCTGTTAGCGTTAACTCAGAATTGCATTTGACATACTAGTGCTTTGAATTGATATTCCTATAAAATACTTTTTATAACAGAGCTACTTTTTAAAATGCATTACTCAGTAAAGATAGCTATTATATATGAGACATACTAATGAAAAACACCTAGACAAAAGAGGAAGTTGATGGCATCCACCTGTGTGGGAGTGAGTTCACCACCCATTCATTGTTTATAATGAATGACCTGCTGTGGGATTCAGTGATCAGACAGTTGCTCCAATAGTAAACTAAGGGCTGTAGAAGATGCACTTCATTGTTGCCTTCTTTTGGATGAGCTGACTATCTCTTACAATTATGAAAATCAAAACAAACACATTTGTTTTAAAAAAAATAAAACATTCGCAGAAACAGCTTAGTTGACACAGGCTGTGTTTTTTTGCTATGTAACACATAGCAAAGAATCATTTTAAAAAAAAGGTCAACTTGAAAATATATGCTGATTAATATGGAAACATTTTATGCTATAGCTAAAATGTCACCTGTTAAAACACGGTTATAAAGTGACTGTGCATACCTTGATATTATATACTATGTGTTTAGTTTATGTCGGTTGTATTTAGACTGATTGTGGATCCCCTTCTGTAAATATGAATAGTGAATGGCTTAGTAGTGCACACTACAGCAGTGTGAACTAGTGAACCTGACTGGTAATACATTAGATAAACACAAATAAAAATACAAAGGATTGCTTTTCTTAATTGTCTGTGTGTGGGCTGTAGTTTTGGTTTGGGCTTCCATGGAAGAGCTTCAAAGATCAGTAGCTATTGTGTTTGACTGGAATCTCATTGTGTTCAACGGCATTTTAATATGAATGTTCATTTTAGATGGACCAGAATCCCTCACTCTGTCTATCAGCCCCCAAAAGCTGATCTATAGTGCAGGACTAGACCTCACTCTGTCCTGCTCTGCACAGTCCAGCCCACCTGCTCACTACCAATGGTACTTTAATGGAGCCCCTCTTAACAAACTGGGCTCACAGCTGAATATGGCTCACATTCAGCACAGTCAGACTGGAAACTATACCTGCTGGGCCTCTAACAATATAACCCTTAGGTATGCTGATGTAACAAGAGCGATTATTGTTGTGGGTAAGTGACTCAGTTATAAAACCATATTTGCTGTACTTTTATTTTATAAAACTTGTTTGGCCATTTCTGGAACTTGAACTGTAGTTTGAGAAATGTTAAGAAAACTAATCTTACTTGGGAGCCATGCAAGATTATTCTTTCTTTTATATAAATAAATCTTTTTGTTTCATTTTCTTCATTACGGGCCTTTGTAAATAGTAAAAAAGCAATTATAATGCCAGTTGTTTTTATAAAAAGTTTTTAAAGCCAATATTGATTATTGTATCAATTGTTTGTTTTTTAAATGAAACCAACCTCTTAGGTTGAAGCTCTATTTGACCCGGCCAAGGTTCTCACTTACAGTCTAACTTTTTTGTATTATTATTATTATTGTTTTTCATTGTTATTCTGACAGATTTGGTATTTCTGTAGACTGTCAAGGTGCAGTTGTGTATATGTATTTATTGCTGTGTAAATGAGCTTTTAATGATTTGTGGTCACTTTCCTGTATCTCAGAAGTACTTATAAGTGTTATGTAATCTCTGCTTACATGCTTACATTTTTGGTAACAATAACCAAGTAATATATATAGCGTTTGTACCATATACATTAGGAGTGCTACTGTATATAGTACAGACAGTACTACACAGTTACCTCAAGTGGAGTAAATTACTTCAGTTTGGTGAGCTTATTCATCTCAGAGATTAACGAAATCGTAACTACGCTAAAATCAAAGCTGAATTACATGTAATTGTTTGGAGTGAGCTACACTTGTAGTTTGAGCGCTGTTGTTCTACACATCAAGACTTAGCTCTGCAGTTCTTTGCCACAGTCTCTATCTCCTACTAGACGGTATTGAAATAACCCCCTCCCCTGATCTATGGGTCTCGCACCCTACTCTGCTCTGGAGCTCTTTTGTTTTTTAACACATTAGAGAGGCACAGCGGTCCAGTCTGTCCTGCTTGCACATCCTTTCAGCTGCAGCCAATGCTGGTCAATCACACAGTGTCCTCTGAAGAGCATCACTTCTTAAAGGACTTTAAGAGATAACAGCATTATCCCAGTAAATCTTTCCAACTATGAATTACCATCGTTTCTTTTGTCCACTTTTTCCTACGATTCACAAATGTTATATTTATATGTAAGTTATGACAATTCATATCCGGTAAGATTTACTGTAATTATTCTGTCCTGTTACTTTGTGTAATTATTTTAACGTACCCTCTTTAAAAGAATACTGCATACCCCTGAATTTTCGTAATATTTCATTTTGTATCTGTGTATTATCCCATGATGTGTTTTCTTCATCATCATTATGGAAATGAGGCTTGTTTTATAAAGGAAAAACCCTGGTTACTTTTATCTAAATATCAATGTGCAGAAACAGTATGACATATTGATAAAGAAATAACATCATGGGACTATAAACATAAATACATACAGTGCCTATAGAAAGTCTACACATCTTTCATATTTTCTTGTGTCCGTGCCTCAGAGTTTCATGCATTTAAATGGATTTTTTTTCGACTTATCTACACACCATACTCCACATTGTTAAGGGGGAAAAAAAGTTTTTATTGAGAAAAAAGATTATATATTAAAAATAAAAAAAAAATCATAATTGGATAAGTCTCCACCCCCCTGAGTTAATATTTGGTGGAAGCACCTTTGGCAGTAATTACAGCTGTGAGTCTGTTGGGATAGGTCTCTACCAACTTTGCGCACCTAGATTTGGAATATTTGACCATTCTTCTTTACAAAACTGTTCAAGCTCTGTCAAGTTCCTTAGAGAGTGTTGATGGACAGCAATCTTCAAGTTATGCCACAAATTTTCAATTGGATTTAGGTTGAAGCTCTGACTGGGCCACTCAAGGACATTTACCTTTTTGTTCCTTAGCCACTCCAGTGTAGCTTTGGCTGTGTGCTTTGGGTCAGTGTCATGCTGAAAGGTGAACTTCTGTCCCAGTTTCAGCTTTCTTGCAGAGGGCAGCAGGCTTTCCTCAAGGACGTCTCTGTACTTTGCTCCATTCATTTCCCTTCTATCCTGACAAGTGCCCCAGTCCCTGCTGATGAGAAACATCCCCATAACATGATGATACCAACACCATGCTTCACAGTAGGGATGGTGTTCTGTGGGTGATGCACTGTGTTGGGTTTGCACCAAACATAACACTTTGCATTTAGGCTTTAAATTTCCATTTTAGTTTCGTCAGACCACAAAACTTTTTGCCACATGGCTACAGAATCTCCTGAGTGTTTTTTTGCATACTTCAAACAGGATTCAAGGTGGGCTTTCTTGAGTAATGGCTTCCTTCTTGCCAAATTTGTTGAGTGCTTGGGATATTGCTGTCACATGCACACTTTGACCAGTCTTGGCGTTAAAAGCCTGTAGCTCTTGTAAAGTTGCCATTGGCCTCTTGGTATCCTCTCTGATCAGTCTCCTTCTTGCTCTGTCATCCAGTTTGGAGGGACGGCCTGATCTAGGCAGGGTCTTGGTGGTGCCATACACCTTCCACTTTTTAATAACACTGTGTAACAAATTTTTTATTTTTGTTGTTTCTGGGTAGTAAGTGTTATTTCCTAATTGCTTATGCCGTTCAGACAGTACAGAAAATGGACATTATTCCCCACAAACTTTGCTTTTGTGACCAGGACAGTAAATTTCAAAATATCACTATTTCCAATGAGAAAACAGGCAAATTTGTGTCTTTTCGTTCACATAAAGTCAAAAGAAAACAACATATGAATCCAAATTAACATGTATTTATACTAAAGTAATACAAAAATGACTACAAAAGATTTAGAAGTGAGTAGTTTTTTGAGATTTACGATTATACTGTAAATTTCTATACTTTTGAGGCATAAGCAATTAGGAAATAACACTTACTACACAGGAACAAAAATTGTGTTACACAGTGTAATCATCTTGACCATGCTCCAAGGGGTATTCAAGGCCTTTGATATTTTTTTATACCGATTCCCTGATCTATGCCTTTCAAAAACTTTGTCCCGGAGTTCTTCTGAAAGCGCCTTGGTACTCATGGTTGAGTCGAAGCTTTGAAATGCACTACCCAGCAGAGGGAACCTACAGGAACTGCTGAATTTATCCTCAAATCATGTGAATCACTACAATTTAACACAGGTGGAGGCCACTTAATTTGGTGTTTGATTTTGAAGGCGATTGGTTACACCTCAGCTAATTTAGGATTGCTATTACAAGGGGGCTGGACACTTATCCAACCAAGCTATTTCAGTTTTTATTTTTAATTAATTTTCTACAAATTTCTACACTGGAAGTTGTGGGGTAGGATGTGTAGATAAATGAAAAAAATATATTTTAATGCATTTTAATTCCAGGCTATAAGGCAACAAAAGGTAAAAATTTTGAAAGGTGATGTAGACTTTCTATAGGCAAATGTAGAGATTATAAAGTATTCCTTTAACCCTTTTCATAATAACAGATCTGTTTCTAATGAGTGCCTAATTCTGTCCCTTCTATTCACAGAGTCAATAACTAACGTAAATGTGAAACCCAACCCTGCCCAGCCAATAGCAAACCAGACTCTAAACCTGACCTGCGAGGTGCTTGGATCACAGACTGTTTCCTCAAGGCTCTGGCTGAAGAACAATCAGCCCTTGTCCACTAGTGACAGAATAACATTGTCTGTGGACAACAGCACAGTCTCCTTCAATCCAGTGCTGCAGTCTGATAACGGCACATATCAGTGTAAAGCTGAGAACCCTGTAAGTGAAGTGACGAGTGTTGGATACAGATTGTTCAATTGTAAGTATCCAAAGATCCTCTCTTCTCTGTGCATGTTGCATTCAGACTCATTCAGCCTGCTCCACTAGGGTGTGAGTGTTTAAGGTTGGTGTTTAGTTGGATTAAGGTAAAACCTAACAGTGTTGAACATGACTGTTAAAATTGCTGAGCCTTTCTTGTTTGTCTTGTCTGGTCTTTTCTTGTATGTAAACAAACAATAAAAAAAATACAACAAAATCTTTAGTACTAAGTACACAACCAAATTAATATATCCTGTATATATATTTTTCAACTAAACTAGTTTTTTTTTAATGTTATTCACGAACAGACAACCTGCAAACAAAAATGCATTTTTCCTTCTCTAGCCGATCGAATGCAGTTTCATAGATGACACAAAACACACTTGCAATCCTTTTGCCACGTTGCCAGAGGTACTTGGAGCTTTCTCCAGGTCACCCCAAGTGCTATCTGGGGGTCAGTCTCATCTCCATACGCCAGCAGTAGAATTATTTAATAGAGTTGTGTTGTTTTTTTAAACTAAACTCTAAACTTCTCTCTTTTCTTGAGAGAAACAGATGGTACTATCTAGAGCAAACATTTTGTTTACTTAGCAATATTAGATTCGTAGGGAATTCTAACAGTAGTACAAAATATATAGTTTGGATAATATTTATTTAGAAACAAACTTTTAACTTTTTCTCTTTAGCTGATGCGTCTCTCCCTTCACTCTCTTAGCTCAACCTACTCCAAAACCAGCTAAATCCAATCCCCATTTCCTCTATCTGACATCCAATTGGTTCTGAGATGAGCTCTGTCCAATAGTGTTTTGTTTATGTGCATCAACTTTTCACTGTGAGTGTGGTGCATCTTAATTATATTACAAAGAAATAAAACATTTGTATTTAAAGAGATAGCGCACTTTGTAGGGCTACATACACACACACACACACAGTATATATGTATATTTTTGAGAGTAAGACACTTCAAACTTGCACAACACTCAATCAATCAGAAGCGGAGTGTTCAAAATGTTTGTATCAAGGACTCTACATACTACCGTTTATATCACTCATGCTGTTATTTTTATGTCATGAAAAGTGAGTCATTGGATTTGTTTTCTCTCACTGTGACATACTGCTACCCACATACATTCTATTGCTAGGCATACTGCATATCATTTAGAACAGTTTACAGAACAATATTTAACGATGGAAGTAAACTTTTATCAACATTTTTACCTAAATGTGCATATTTTAATAGAGGAATTTCAAAAAGACTTTCCAAACCATTGTTTCTGAAGAAAGCACTTCTCTACATCCCGCTCCACACTGCCATCAGGTTCCACTGCTAGGTACTAAGCCGCATTTTCTAATTTTAATACAGTCCTTCACAAACGAACTGGTACAAAGGCATGGGTTTAAAACAAAATGAAATATCACAAACCAAATATGTAATGACGAGGCTTAACCCTAATGCTTTTGTTGTTGTAAAGGATGGAAGCCCTGTTAGAGGTGAATGGTAGCTTTGGCTACCTTTCACAGTATTTATAATGGTTTCCTAACCCATTAACAACCCAGTGGTGAATGTAAGTGTATAGCCATTGCAATAGTCATGGAAGTATCATCAGAGTTCCCAGCTAATGAATGGCTAAGTTGGGAAGGCTGAGGTCGCTACGCTATATGTTGATATTCACTCACACTTTATCTCCTGTGTCTATTAGCTTCTCTGGCAGCTGGAAATAAGTCCTTGACAGCAGGGCAGATTACAGGAATCGTCATTGGCACACTTGTAGGGGTTGTCCTTATTGGTGTTGGAGTGTACTTTTCCGTGAAAACATTTGGGTGAGTACACAATTTTGTTCTTCTTGATTTTTAAAAACGCTTTAAAAGATTACATTCTTTAAATTACAATGCATGTAAAAAGCCAAGCCAATTATGAGTCAGTTATAAAATATGTACTCTTTATGCTTCCTTTGTTTCTGATAGATATGTACAGTATAATTATAATACTTTTTTACAAGATCAAAGATTTCTTAACTGTTTACCTCCCCATTGATACTAAGGGAAAGTTTTTCTTACCTGCTCAATTTCTAATACCCACCAACCACATGGAAAAAATAGCAAGCAATCAATATTCTATCACATATTGATAAGTTCTTAATTCTTCCACAGAAGACAGGCCAAACCTCTTACAAGTTATGCAAAACAAACAACATAGAGTATGAAGAGACTGCACTGTCTTTAAAGGGCGTGCAACTCTGGGAGGAAACAGACTGCGTGTAAATGTGTTTGTAATGTGCCTGTTAACAGACACACTGCCTGTAATGAAACTGGAAAAGTCTCATTGCTATATAACATTTATTTAGGAATGGCACAAAAACTCCTAAACCAAGTCCTCCAGGTAATAAGAGTGAGTATGCCTGATTCGCATGTGTGTGTGTGTCTGTGCAGTTTGTATTAATTAACTTGGCTCCTAAGGAATTAGGTGGACATGTAATGCTTTATTTGTATGTACTTGCTTCAAGAGTTTGGATTTAAAACTGGACTCTAATAGTGTGGTTCAGGTACATGGAAACACAAGCTGCCATCACTGTAGTGAGACTAGACAGATATTTAGAAACATTTTGTTTTAATCTATACACAAGTGGAAATGAATCACGATATCAGTGCAAATACTTGGCATTGGAGAAGTTGGTCCATTTACCCATTCATTGCCTGTCCATATTCCTGCACATTGCAGTGATACACATTGCAGTACTTTACAGAATGCAAATTAATAACAAAGCATATTACAACCAATCTCCTCATCAACTCAATTTAATATATGACCAAGTAGCCCTGTCTATGCTTCCAATAATTCACAGCTCATGATTAAAAGAAGGCCAAGGAAACAGTTTATCCACGAAACATTACAGATTATGAACGATGAAAGACCTGATCATTCTTGCTGCCCTGCCATTAGCACACTGTAGAAGGGTGCAATAATAACATTGTAATGCTGTCATTTATTTGTAGATACATGCCCTGTTCCCAACCCCCAATTCTGATTTTTAACAAGTTTAACAGAACAGTTTAGGCTTTTGGTTTTGTGTGTTTTTTTTTTTCCATTATCTGAAAGCACCGCACAGTTGTCACTCAAACTCCCTGCTGTGCACAGCTAATTTTTCACACAGACCATGATTACATTGATAGACAAAAGACTGACATAATCGCCTCAATGGGAATCATACACTAGCACAGAGATCCCTATTGGAGGTTGCGCTCCTTTTTATAAACGCAAGCAATCTGCTTACAAACCATATTGTGAAATATTTTATTAAGTAAATATACTAGCATATGACTGTTTAAAGAAAAAATGATGTTCAACGAACCTAGAAAATAAACAGAAAATACAACAAATTGAAGTTGTTAACTGTTCTGAATCATTTTCTTCTCAAGACCATTGTGCAGATTTCTGTGGAAACTGCAGTTTTACAATGTAAAAGCTTGAAGACTGTACTACACTGTGTGTATGTAAGCCTATTCATTATGTTGTCCATGCTCAGCCTCTTTTTGCTTGAGACAGCCATTTGAATACAGTGTAGTTGATTGGAAATGTTGGCTTGCTCTTGTTAATATGTTGTGTTTATACAGCAGCAAAAACACAACCTCTACCTATGTTCAGTAAGGGAAGGTTTGCATAGAAGTTCTTCTTGATCATTCCCATTGTGATGCACCTCTACAGAAATCATGCACACCCGAGTTACCTTATACTTGATTACTTTGTGTGTTGCTTTTCAAATCGCTTGTTTGCATAGATTTATGATTCTCTCAGAAGGCTATCAGTTAGTTCAAAGTACAGACACACACAGTCATCCACAGACTGTAGGTCTAAAACTAAACTTGTGAGAAGCGCTCCATCAGTTTACACTTGAATCTCTAACACATTTTAGACAACTGCCTGACCGATTGATCTGATAGTCACATCATTCCTATTTTAAAATGTGTTGCATGTAGTGTAACAACTCAAATATTGCCTCCAAATTGTTAGGTTGGAAAATGCAACCTGTGCAAACTGACACATCGATTTTGTAATCCAGACTGACGTATTGTGTAATGAGCAAACCCACTAAACCAGTGACCTAGCAGGTGTAACCTGGTATAGTGTGTATTACTATGGGAAAACTAAGAATAACACATGTAGGTGCTTTAAACTAACTGCAGCTTACAGAATTAGTGGACTGTCATCACAATGTATTTTCTTTCTGTGTTGATATATTTCTCTATTGTCATTTGTTACAAGTCTTTTTATATTTCAGGCCCTACTACAGCCGCTAATGCAAATGATAAGGTAAAGAATATGTTTTTATTAATTTATTTAATTTCATCAACACTTTAGAGTTCAATAAACATATAATGCAAACAAATGGTTTACAACTAACATTTCTCACGTTATTTTAATTTTTTTAATTGAAATTCCACATTTTAAGATATTGACAAATGTTTTTTTTTTTTTTTATTATTATTACTGAATGGCTTTTTTTCAGTAAAAGATACCTGCACTAGTTTTCTGTTTTAAGTTTCAAGCAGAAATAAACCCATTCACATGATAAGGTATTTTATTATAGAACTTTGGAGTTTCTGATCTTTATATGGAATTTCTTAAGGTTTTTGTTCTCGGCACACTGTTACAACAGCAATGTTGAGACAGAGCAATGAAATAAGGGAGGTTGTGTAACTTCCCTGTCCTGTTTACAACAGGCCGGCTTCACCGAGGGAAAGACATCGTCATGATGTTTTCTAACTGGCATCTTCAGCACTAAGAGTAGCTGCAGCAGAAACTGCTTTAATCTCTATGTATTTAGTTACAGTGAGAGCTCTGTCTATTACAAACACATTTTCCCTAATTTTTCATCTGTGATAAAGATTTAACAAAGGCTTTCCAAAGAGTCTAGTTAGATTTGTTTTATCACTTATTAATTATTCTTATTATAGGGGTGTGTTTTAATGTAAATGCCTATTTTCCATTGTTTTAAAAATGGAAGTTTAGTTATATGTATCAAAGTAACAATTATATTAGTGTTCCTTTTCAATAGGTTAGTCTATTTAAAAAATAATAATATTGAGAATACTGCACAGACATGCCATTGTGCACTGAAGACTTATTATTATTTTTCTGTATAATAGGCAGACAACATTCACTACGCTGACCCCAAATTTCTAAAAAACAATAAAAGTGGTCAAAGGATACAGATGGAACAGACCACTACTGAATACGCCCAAGTGGCAGGCCGGCGCGCTGGAAACCAGAGAAGGTTTGGGGGTAACTTGGTTTGTGTACTTATGCGTGGTCTAGGTTTCTTACCTGTCCGTCAACATCCCAGCCCTTCAGACGCCTCACCCCAAACCCGGGCCCACCCAAACCCAGCCCCAGCCCCAGTCCCAGTCCCAGCCCCAACCCCGGCCGGGGTCATGGGGTTGGGGATAGGCTAACAGAGATGAACATTTCCACCTGTGTCCCCCGCGTGAAAATCAAAATCCATTCCCTATAGCATATTCATTATAAATCCCGTCATCAGAGGCCTGCAATTCCTTTGCACAAGGACCGCGCTGCTTTTAAAAAGCACTGAATAACTAAGTTAACTGTGTGCAATTGATTTAATTCTAACATAAAACAGCCAAAAAAAAAAAAAAAAAAGAATTGGCCTTTAACACAGTTGTTTTTGTTATTTTGTACTTTTTAAAAGCTGCAATAAGAAAAGCAGCTCTGTCATTTGGGTAACCTTACACAGAGGAAACATGTTTAAAAAGTCAAAATCAAAAACAACCAATAATCAATTAAAAGCTAAAATGCAAGTTCCCTTTAATTTGGATAGATGAGTGTCACATTATCAAGTTCAAACCCCCTCACCCCCACCTTCTCATCAGCCAGGTATGAAGGGTTGATTATAAAACTAAGGCATTTACAACAGAACCAAAAGTTGGTTTATGATTTAAAAGCATATCATAGCCTTGATAACATTCCATAAAATCTACAGTATTGAACGTAGATGTTGATTAGCTTATCTCCTAACCTTTACAAGGTGGTGAGTTCAGGGACTGCATTTGTTTGTTAAGCAAAAATATGCTGAACATCAGTTCCTGGTTCAGAGGCAGTATTCTGTCCCCGTGCCAGACAATAAAATGATGGCCTGGCTACATGGATTATTCCCCACCACACACTATTCTGTCAAATGCTTAAACAAGTCTTTAGTCCCACACCCCTAACACACAGAGTTAACAAGCTGTTGCATCTTGGTTGATCTATAATGCAGCACAAATACCTTAAAAGAAATATTTAAAATAACAAATATACAATTTTGATGCAATCCTTGTTAAATAAATAAATGATCGGTGTGGTTTGAATTTTAAAAAGACGAAAGTCTGTTGTTGACCCCTCCACTGCTGGTCAGGTGATTTCGTTGCACACCGCGTTGCTTCTGTTGTTCAATGAATGCTGTGTATTTTAAAATGTGTATATGATATCTGGTATTGAAGAAAAAAAAATCAAATTATGGGCATTTTTTAGTTAATTATTTAAAATCAATATTTCAGTTCAATTTTTAAATATAAATATGTATTTATTTTTTTTTTATTATGATTAAGCTTAAACGTGGGTGTCATTTATAAATAAATGTATACATATATTCTGCTATGTGTAATATACAGGTTTAAAAGATCTATTTTTGTTAGGTACTAAATTATGAAAAAAATTGATAAAAGGATGAAAACATAAGTAATTGCCAATTTGATGTGCCCTGCCAATGCTTTACTGTATAAGGAAAATATTTTGCTATCTGTCACCTAAAGGGTTTTAGATAATACTTTATTTTAAGTGGTAGAGTCATTTCATTGATACATATATTGTACACTATTCGTAAAGTAACTTATATAGACATTGATATTATATATATATATATATATATATATATATATATATATATATATATATATATATATATATATATATATAAATGTATTTATTTCATTGATATGACTGTACCCTTTTATTCATGTTCAGTTACATGTTAATAAACATTCAATACTTATGCAATAGGGGCATGTAACCATATGAAAATTTAAAATGTATCATGATTACCCCAAAACTTAATAAACAGAGTTATATAAGCTGGATCAGCAAACTACCAATAAGTCTTAATAAGCATAGTAACAGTATTTGGGATATGAGCCCAAATTCTGTCATCTGTTAATTAAGTGACTTTGCCACTCAGAATAAAGTGTTACTGTGGGTTTCTAAGGCTTTTCTATCTAATAGCGCATCTAATCCAGCATGTTGAACTGGCATGCTTTGCATTTCTTTTCCTGTAAATGGATTACACCGAGGAGCTGTGGACATTCCCTGTAACAGAGACACACTCATTATGTGTTACTTGAGAAGCAGTGAGAATGGTTATTCAAATTGAATTACAGTAATTCAAAATGCAGTTTAAGATGCTTTACAATGTTGTGCATGTTATGAGATGAGCTACTAGTCAGCGACTGTTGCTAAGCAAGGCTCTGTTTGCAGTGGCAGTCAGGTCCATTAATAACGTGCAATGAGATGTTGGAAAGTGACCTTGTTGGTTTTGTTTTTTTCCCTGTTTAAACTGTAACCAGTCTCTCACTGCATGCTTTCTGGCTAGTCAAGTTGTGATTCCCTGATTGCATTGCTGTTGTATTTTTTTTAAATGTAATAAATAAATAAATACATTGGAATAATTTTAAAATGTGTTCATGGTTTTTGTAATGCACGTGTATAACAGACACAGTCTACAGCTGCCCTGCATTGCTGCAGCTACTCGTTAGACTATGTTGCCTCTTGTTACTCCATACAAAAATGCCTGGACATTAAATTAAGCCTGCTATGAACATCAATCCCTGGCTCTAGCTATAGCCTCTACTGAAATCCCCATCACTGGTACATGCACCCCAGCCGGGGATGGTAAATAGTTTATCTTCTGTTGATAGAAACAGTGAGCAGTGCTTATCAGCTTGTTCCAGTCCATCTTTTTTATTTTGTTACATTATTTCCCTGATAACAGGTCTAGTTTCTTATAAAGCTCAAAAACGTTCAGATTCATTCTTGCTTTTAGATGCCCTCAGGGTGTTCAGGATAATGGAACGCAATTACAAAGAAAAGAATAAAACTAGTCTCAGTTCATTTTCTACAATGTCAGATACGTGCGATTTTGCACAGCCTAACACGTCTCAAAGTCACAGATGGTTGTCTGAGCTAAACGCCAAAAGGCAGGAAATTAGCAGAGATAGTGTGAGATGGGGGAGGGGAACTGAAAGACAAGATGGATGCGCCCTGCTAGGCACAACGTGGTATGCAGCCCCCCCTTTTCCCCCGCAGAGGGAATGTGCAATGATAGAGTGGAAACCCCTATCACTGGACAGAAGTAAAACAAATGGGAGTGGAGTCAACAGTTGTTTACAAAGGTATAAATACCCAAAATGGTAAAGTGTTGTCAGTCTTTTCATCTCTTTCGAATTGACTCCATGGATATCCGTGCTTTCTGATACAAACGTATGCACTGAGCTGTACTGAGGCCTTGTCCGAAGTCAGTTTAAATCTCGTGCTTATATGATTGTATTGGAGGTATACCTTTCTTGTATATAAAGTGTTTTTGAATCAAAAACCATTTGTCAGCTTAATCTTTTTCGCTACATTTGTATGACACCTTAACTCCCCCAGTTTCAGAACATCGCTACCCACACATCTGTTAAATGAACATCTCATTGTGCGATTAAATCACTGTTTGCCACAGTATGTTTCTTCTTTGATACCAGGTGTCTGTGCTATAACCCAGAAACATAATTTTAAAAAAATGGTGCTTCATTTCTCAAAAAAAAATTGCATGAAATCCACCTTTAGTTAGAACAAGCACTTTGTTTCACTAAAACCACCATTAACAAACGCCAATAGAAAGCCAGATAAAGTGTATAGTCAGCTATTAATCTCAAGGTTAAATATGATCCATAAACTACTTTCTCAACCTTTGGAATGTATTTATGTAAACCTGTGCTTGAACAACGGTGCCTGCTTTTAAAATAAAAACACGCAGGTAGGGGATCTGACATGTTGTACTTGTGAATCTGATATATCTTTTCAATTACAATACATTATAGCACAGCTGGTTAGAAATATATGAGATGGCTTTGTTTTTGTCGGTTCAGATTTAGGGCTTACAGTTTTCTTGTTTTTCACTTGCTGATGTCAACTGATTTATAGCCTTCACTGTTCCTTGCTGTAGAGGATAATGTACAGATACTGTACGGTTCTACACAGATTATAGGTTTATGGAAATCCCCTTTCCACTGCACTGCACTCAGGTAACTGGCACGGATATTTGTTTCCAGGTAGATTAAATTATATCTTTTGTGATAACCAGCTAATTTTCAGGTGTGTTACTTCTCTGTTGGAACGAGGCCAGCACCAGCCAGTAACAAGCTTCCCTTTGTCTGAAGATTTCAGGTAATCTCTCATGTAGAACAATGCAAGCACTTCTCGTTTACCCACTTCTATAATGGAACAGGAAACAAAAGGACCATGTAACACAAGTCATCTTTCAGATTTTTTTTTTTTTTTTTTCCTGGAACTTAGTTGCAGTTAATGTCAAGTTACAACCATTTAAAAATATAATCTACACAAAAAAGAAATCCTGCTAGCATGAATAAAAATGTTATGACTCTCACCAAAATGACTCTGCACATTCCTCCAGCTTTAAATACTCTACATTTGCTTTAGGCTGACCAATATACTTGAATTTAAACTTTTACTGATAACCTAAAAGTTTATAAATGGTCCTTATTAACCCTTAAAGTCACTGATACAGTATCTGGAACTGAAACACAATTCTTTACAGATTCAACTGGCCAAGGTCAGGCTTCAGGAACTGGCTTAGGGGTACAAAGTAAAATGCTAGCTCCTGCAGTATCAGATTGCCAATTTAGAGTATGTCACTTTATTCGTAGATGAGCTTTTCAAAGATCATTTGATGAACTGGCCATGTAGGGAGCATATGGCAACGATGTCTTGCAGTGTATGTCAATACGAACCATTCCTACACAACGAGACAAGTTTCACAATACTGTCTGTTGTCAGTCACTAAGAAAATATTTCCCAAGGGAGACAGATTGAGAGGGAGGGGCTCCCATTGCTACTGACGCAGTTTATCCATAAAATATGAGGAACATTTTTACAGCTGTTTCACCGTGTGAAACAATTAACAGCCTAGGTTTGATCACGCTCAAAGCATTGCAAGACAATATTTAATAACACAGTGTATATTAATGTAGCAACTGGTCCAAATAATGACTGCAACATGATCCAACTACAGTATTGTATATTTAAATAATGCAGTAAGGTCTATTTTACCTGTATTAATAAAACTACACAATGTAGGGGGAGCAGTGATGGAAGTACAAAATCTATAGTAACTTTCTAAAACATTTCTGGAAACATCAGCAGATGTGGTCATCGCCTTTTTTTTTTTTTTTTTGGACAAATACGTTTAGATATGATGACAGTACTGTGGGTTTTAACACGTGCAATTCTATCAAACCCAATCTGTACAGGCTTAGACTGAGAGCTTGTAAATAGCTCTTGGCAAGATTTCTCTGTTAAAGGGTGTTAGCTTAAAGAAACCAGACTGTTTAATAAAACAAGTAAAACTTATAAGAAACTAGGTCAAGTAGACAATATGTCCTATACTACTAGAGTAGTGGTTTTCCTTGGGGACCCCTGTGTCTTCTGTTTTTTTATTCCAACTGAGCCCTCGACTACTTAACTAAACCCTTAATTTAACTAATAATTATCTCAATTGGGTCTGTTTAAATTGTTTTCAGCCGTGAAGATTTGGAGAGTTCAGTTTAACTATAAACTGTTATAAATAACTTGTAATCTGCAACTTTAAGAGCAGAGAACAATTCAAAATGTCTAATTAAGCTCAGTATTAGTTCAATAAAAGGCTTAGCTAAGTAACTGCAAGGACTGGAGTTGAAAACCACTGTACTAGAGCAGGGTTTCCCAATCCTGGTCCTGGGGACCACCTGTGGCTGCTGGTTTTCATTCCAGCCAAGCCCTCAATTACTTAACTAGACCCTTCATTGAACTGATCAGTTGCTTAATTAGACATTTTTAATTGTTTCAGCTATTAAACAGTTGCAGAGTTCAAGTTACTTATAAAATGTTATAGTGAACTTGAAATCTCAAGTGTTTAAGCACTGAAAACAAGTAAAAATGTCTAATAAAGCAAATTATCAGTTCAATTCAGGGTTTAATTAAGTAATTCAGAGCTCAGTTGGAATGAAAACCAGCAGGCACTGGGGGTCCCCAGGACTGGTTTGGGAACCACTGTAACAGAGCACAAGAAATGATGCATGATTTATTGGCAGTACAAGATATGCCTTACCTTGCCAAGCCCAGTATAGTAAAAGAGAACAATGAAGTGGATTACTGAAACAAGAAAGGCAGTTGACTCACTAATGTTATAATAATTGTGGTTTACTCTTTACGAGTTACCAAACTGTATGCCTTTATAGAATTGCATGACGCTGTTACTCTTTTAATGGCGTGTGTGCTCCAGGCAGTTAGCAAGTACTTGGAGGTGTGATTGTCATTCCTGTACTACAGGTCAGCAGTGAGGCTCAAAAGAACATTCTTTTTTTATTAAAAGTTTTCCATGCATCAGACTATTGATGCAGACTGTCGTTAAAGACACCATTAACGATCCTGGAACAGTTTCATGAGTATCAAACTTTATTTAATCAAAACAGCCTTTGAAGAACAACCACATTCATTATTCTTCATAAGCAAATGATGATCTGCAGTTAAAGGTCACTGAAAAACATTCGTATTTCCCAGGGCTGTACCGCTACATTTAGATAGACAGCCACCACAATTTCCAAATCGTTGCAACTGTACTAGCACACATTCTTATTTTCCTCTTTTCTGTACCATTTCTCATAAGAATCTGCTTGCATGCAGTTTCAAATGCACACAGTGGTGCTGGTTTAGTTTGAAGGGAGGGACATACTGCATACAGCTAAAATGTGGTTATGCAGTGTTGAAACAACAGTTTTCTTTTGCAGGCAAATACAAAAAAACAAACTTATATTTAAATAATTTAAAAGATTAATAGCAGGCATGTCAATCAATAATTACATAGAGGCAACACTTTTAGAAGTTTGCAGTGATCTTATAGGGAGCACAATTTCATAAACATAACACGTGTATATAAAAGAAATACTTATTTGACAAATGTTTTGAACAGACAGTGAAGAAAATGAGAAAGAATTTGTCACAGAAGTTTCTATATTACCATATATCCCACCGCTGAATGTACAGTGAATAAAATATGAACGTACCCCTAAAAACGTGACCACAATTATGTTTCCAAAAGCTGTTTTATAAATGGTTTCACTCCTAAAGAGCTTTATTTAACTACAGTGCAAGCCCTAATCTAACAATGTCCTGCAATACAAGATTAACGACTTATATCAAGACTCCAAGAAGGAAATGTGATAGATTAAACTGAAATGTTATCTCTTAGTCGCTTAGATGCCTTATTTATGAAGGCTGTTTCCTTATAGAATGTTTAAAGCCTTTACTGTAAAATGCTTCCTGCTTCTGGTTTTAAACCCTGTTTTGTCAATATCAGAGCCAGGAGAGTAAATGTATAAGGAATTACAAGAGCATGTCTAGTTGGCTGACACAGTGGCAAGTCTAAATGAGAACATGTAGTGTATTCAAAACTCGAGATGAATAAAAAAAGTTACAAATTAAAAAGTGAGATTTTTTTAAATGAGAAAAACTGACACTTCCTCTTTTCAACAGACAGATGGTTTATCTCTATGAGAAATGTAAACACCAACGTCTGTTTATTTACTTTTTCATGAAAGGGAAACAAAAGGGAAACGTGAGCCCATTATAAATATAACCTCGACTTTTTAAATAAAATACTGATCTTCATGTCATTGCGTGCAAGGTTTTACTGGTTTGTTGTTGTTGTTGTTGTTGTTTTTAAAGCCACAGTAAAAACAGGTAAATTATAATGTTCTGGAGCTTTTGACTGTAATTAGCAGGATAGCATTGCAATGCTGCCATCTGGTGTTTGTATCATAAGGTCTTGCCAAGCAGATTCTAATAAATTAGTGAGTCAGGAAAACAACGTGCAGTCAGCTGTATGCAGCATAATATACTGTAAAGCATATCTTATAATATTTTTACTAACATGCATTGCGCAGGCACAGCTAACTAAAACTCCAAAGAACTACAAATGGAGGGATGGTATGTATTGCATACTGTTCAATACATCCCACTTAGTAATTACACACTTTGCAAACTGTGACAAACACTGAGGGACAGTGAGGGTCATCTAGGGACAATAACCATGTTTGAAAAATGCAGGCACATGTCTGTACCAGCCTTCTAATAATTAAACAACACTGCCACCATGTGGCGATCTAAAAAAAAAAGATAGGTCATTTTAAAACCACCATTAGGACTATATTATCACTAACCTTGGCCACACTCTTTATATGCCATGAATACAATTTCAAACATCACCAAGATTCATTAGTTATAAGCTTAAAGTATTTATAGCACAATTCATAGCTAGGAAATCACTAGTCGTAACTAAATCTTACACAGACTCAATTCAATGACTCTTACACTTACAATTGAAGAGACCTGCTTTCTATGATAAGCTACTGTTACAAGGGAAATTAATTATGCCTCAGCAGACACTAGCATGTTACAATGAACTGTAGAGTAAAACAAGTGTGCTCCAGTGGTTAAAGTCCATGGCTTGTAACTAGAACATGACCAGTTCAAATCCCACCTCTGCCACTGACTGATTCACTGTGTGTGACCCTGAGCAAGTCACCTAACCTCCTTGTGCTTCATCCTGCGGATGAGATGTTAAATCAATGTCCTATTGCACATGACTCTGCGTACAATGCATATTTCACAGCCTACCTCTGTAGAGTGCTTTGTGATGGTTGTCCACTATGAAAGGCACTTTATAAAGCTATTATTGTTACAAACGTATTGCTGCATAGATAATCATCTCCTCTTCAAATGTAGTACAAATATTTTGTCCTTGACCTTGAGACCCTCTCATCGATGTAGTTTAGTTACTTATTGTGAGCGTCCTTAGAGTAGGGCTTCCCAACCCTGATCCTGCATGGTGACCCCCTGTGTCTGCTGGTTTTCATTCCAACTGAGCTCTCAATTACTTAATTAAACCCTTCATTGAACTAATAATGTGCTTAATTCAAACCTTTTTAATTATTCTCAGCTTCTAAGAAGCCATACTTTCAATAATTACAACTGTTGCATACGTGTATTTATTTTGTTTTTTCTATAATCTGTAATAGTTAATTTAGAAGGGGAAATTTTAACATAAATGAATGTGGGGATCCACATTAAAAAAATCCAGCCTGCTATTCAGTATTAAGTAAGTTGAAGATTTGTGGTGATAACACTTTGGGAAAGCATTATCACCGCACTGCTGGGAGAGCGGCATTGCTTACTGAAAAAGTTTTCTTCACTATCTTTTACGCTTGTTTAAGCTTGTGGAACCAGACGCAAAGCTGATTTAAAAAGAAATTAATTATGACAAACTGATTTATTTATTTAAATACAAATTCAAACAGACTAATCTGATAAGTTTGTGATATAAGTACCCTGGATAGTGAGTTTGTTCACTCATTACTCATGCGCTGGAATGAAGAACACACGAGCACCTGTGCTGAGCCTCCTTCTTCTGGCGCTGATAAAAGGTAAAAATCACAATGCAATTTATATTATATATATATATATATATATATATATATATATATATATATATATATATATATATATATATATATATATGTGTGTGTGTGTGTGTGTGTGTATATATATATATATATATATATATATATATATATATATATATATATATATATATATATATACATACATACATACATACATACATATATACAAACACACACATACACCTTTATATATAAAGGTTGGGAAAAAGGAATATTGCTGTGTACCAAAATGATCAATAAGAAAAAAGAAAAGGATATTTTAGGTACTTAAAAAGGTAGAATAATTGCTGTAAATTTGTATTTTTTATTGTTTTGGCCATGTTACGGTATTTGTTCTGTTCAGATTATTTTATTAAAGTTATTAGTGTAGAATTAGTACAGCAGGAAAATGTTTCCTTTAGTTTGTAGTGCGCAGCTAACGCTACGGTAACTTTAACTGGAAGATCTTGCGCACTTTGACGTGCCTGCTCAACTGAAATGGAGTTTGGTGGTGTCTTGGGACAGGGGGAGACGTCAAAACGGGGTAGTTTGAACAAGTTTCATTGAGCTCTGTATTTTAATGCAATAATTAAAAGCAACAAACCTGTGCCAAGAAAATAAAGAATATTGAACAGAGAAATCTCGTTTGGACATTGTTTATACACTTCACGAACCCGGCAGGCGTTCTGACAATCTAAGTTGCTCGCTCAGGAAGAACTACCCGCTAGCAGGGTTGGCAATTTATTATTATTATTTTTTTTTAAACGGATTTATTTGATTTAAATCCGATTTTTTTTATTTATTTAGATCAATTTTTGATTGATTTTATTTGTCTAATTATGGATTTTCTTTTGTAGTACCGTAGTCGTAGCTCCATGGTACCTACAAACTGTAGATGTAAGGCTGTTGGAAATAGTGGTTTGTGAATAGTTACATACCAAACTAAATTACTCAATCTTCTAATACTATAAATCAGGCGATGGTTTGCGATGCGTCTGCGAGTTAAAGACTGTGGATCAGAGAGGGTGTGCTTGGGGTGCACTTTTTAATGCTACGCCGGCTTTGGATAGCCCATACATGCCCTTAATTAATATGTAAGGTACCAGAATAGAGGCAATGTTGTTTCATTGCCATGGTATTAATAAGAAATGTGGCGTCATACCACACACATCAGTAGATGGCGCTATTATTAACACTACTGAAAGATTTAATTATTAAGTGATATTGTGAATGGTACTGAGCCTAACCCTAATCTTAAATAACAGGTCTTAGTTGCAATGAACAGTAACTATATAATGTGTACTAAATAACGCAGTATATAAACGTCTCAGCTACGCAGCATCTTAGTTAGTAGAATACATACTGAATAAGACGGTTTCACTTTAGTATTTTTTGTACAAAATAAGTGGAGAGCGTGTTGATTGTAACTTACAGAAAAAGGTAGCTAGGATTTGTGGGCGTGTGTCAGAGAGGGAGGAAGTAAAGCAAAAAAACCCCCAAAAAACAAAAAAACATTTTTGTGTGGTCATGCATACTTTGTTTAGGGAGCTCATCCTGAGCAAGAACGTCTGCTCCTCTGAAGAGAACACAAACTTTACCGGTCTACATTATTATTATTATTATTATTATTATTATTATTATTATTATTATTATTATTATTATTACCATACACAAAAACAGCCCAGCATGAAAAGCCCTGGTTTCCTATTTCTGGATCCTCTTTCTAGTTTTATATTTATTTACAATCCAGCATTTGTTGTTAAATTGTTTGAACCAACTACTAAATCACAGTGGAGTCAGTTTATTACTCGCCTTACTGCATTTACAATGATCACTTTCCTTTACAGCTTCCTTTACTCATAAACTGATGTTTTTCACTGTTTTTAAATAATAATAATAATAATAATAATAATAATAATAATAATAATAATAATAATAATAATAATAAATTATTTTATTAGTAACTTGAAATTACCTAAATAAAACAAATCCTTCAATGAATAACGGTTAGATCCTCCATAATTGGATATCGTTTGTAATAAATGTGGTTATTGAAATAAAACAAAGCTACAATGTGAACGGGGCTGCAGTCGGTAGCTTTCTAACAGCACTGGTTATATAGTATCACACTCAGCTTGATTCATGGTTGTGCAGCGATCCTGAATTTCTAAAAGTACTCTGTTGAAACTGACGGGTTTCATTTGTTGTTGTATTGTTGTTGTCTGTAGCAGAAAAACTACAAGAGTATTTTGAGAAGTGAAAGTATGTTTAGCATGCAGGTGGTATAGCAGACTAGACTTTGACAGTAGATACAAGTAACCCTCTTTCCATCCAATGAACCTTCAGAAAGGTTTTAAAAAAAAAAAGTTCCATTCACAAGTCCTTCACTTTGAGCGCTTTGCTACCTAATACGTTTCCGTGACTAATTTTATATTCAAACGTTGACTACACTCATTGCGGGAAATTAATTACGGTATGCTAAGAGGGACAAAACAGGAGTGCAACTGAGGAGCGTTAAAATAAATAAAATAAAATAAATTAAAAAAAAAAAAAAAAAAAAAAAACTAAATCTCCCCAGAAATGAACGCGTTAATCGCAGAAGTTTACCAGTGCTTCATTTCAATCTATCCTAAACATACGTGGCATATTCTAACATATTCTACTTTCTCTCTACAGCACCAGTCTCCAACGGGTCTCCTGCCAGTGAGCCTTTGCATCTCAACAGCAACTGTGAGTGTTGATGGATGTTTGCATGGGTGTGCATTCATCAGCAAGGGGATCTTAGATGGCAGCATGTGGTTAATCTAAATGTAGCTATAACGTATGAATAATGTTTCAGAGTTGTAAGAAGGTGCTGTAGCTTTAGCGGTTGGATCTCATGACTGGGCAGTATGATTGGTGTCTGAATGAGGTTCCATTGTTTTCATTATTTTAACCTGAATGTTCATTTTCAGATGGACCGGACACCCCCATTGTGACAATCAGCCCCCCAAACCAAGTCTATTTTGTGGGAGCAGACGTCACTATGTCTTGCTCTGCACAGTCCAATCCTCCTGCTGTCTACCAATGGGCATTTAACGGAGTCTATTATAACGGATCAGGTTCAGAGCTAGCCATTAATCTCCTTCAGCTGGACAACACTGGAAACTATACCTGCAGGGCTTATAACAATATAACCCACAGATACGCTGTGGTCACACAAGAGCTCTCTGTTGTGGGTAAGTGATGTGGTTTGCACATTCAGAGTGTGACAAAACTGTACAATATCTGTTCTCTGACCATGTTAAAAGCTGCCTGTTCTATCCACAGCACCGATAACTACAGTGGCTGTATCTCCCAACCAAGCACAGCCAATTGAAAACAAGGCATTCAGTCTGAGCTGTGACGTGTCTGGGACTGCTGACTCAATGCGCTGGCTGAAAGATGGTCAGCCTCTGTCGACTAATGAGAGGATAACATTGTCTGGAGAGAACAGCACTGTCTCCTTCAACCCAGTCCTGCAGTCTGATAACGGCACATATCAGTGTGTAGCTTCTGACCTTATCAGTGTAATGGTTAGTCTGGGATACACACTGGTTGTCAATTGTAAGCAGTGTACAATAATATCTCCCTTCTTTCACTGAGCTTGCTGAATTCAGACACATTTCAGTTTGGTCCACTGGGTTGTGAGTGTCTAAGGCTTTTCAAAGCTTTGTTTGTATTGCAGATGGACCAGAGCAAGTCTCTATTTCAGGACCTGATGCATATCCTGTAGACTCAACAGCGTCGTTCACGTGTGCTGCGCTCTCTCATCCCCCCTGTGAATACACCTGGTTATTCAATGGGAAAGAAATTGCACAGGGCTCAGTTTTCACAATAAGTCCTGTAATGCCAGCCAGCGTTGGGAGTTACACTTGTGAGGCCTTCAACTCAGTGACAGGAAAGAAGGCTTCTTCTTCCGGAAAGGAATTTCAATTGACTAGTAAGTGAAATGTGTTTGTGAGAGAGGAGACCAGTTGTTCCCTAACGATCCATTTATTTGAAAAACCATGATACATTTCAAGCTTTTTGGAGCATTTCTTTCAGACACTGGTTACCGGCAACAGTTGCCTTTGTCTTCAACATTTGAACGAACAACCACAGCATGAGGAACGGCGTATTTAAATCTGCATATAACAGAGACAGTATATCCTTGAACAATAAATACATACAAAACAAATCTAGTTTTCTTACTAATATTTCCAGTGAAATTTCCAACCCACCTTTGTTTTCTTCTCTACCCATAGCAAATGTCTCCCAACCCACAGTCCGTTCCAATGTGACTAATCCAGTGGAGTTCAATGACACTGTCAGTTTGACCTGTACAGCCTATGGCTCTGCTGTCTCCTACCGATGGTTCAATGGCAGCTCTGTGCTTAGTGACAGTGAGCGGATTCACCTGAGTGATGACAATAAAACACTGACCATACCCAGGGTGTTGAGATCTGATGATGGGACCCTGTATTGCTATGTGTTTAACGTTGCCAGCAACAGCACCAGTGAGCCGTTTCATCTCGTTGTGAACTGTAAGCATTGCACTAATTTATAAAGTAGTGTGTGGAATACAAAGAGGTTACTGCCTGGAATCTTGTGTTCAGTCAGTTTTGCCAATGAAAGGTGGAAGAGTGACCAAATAACATATTGCGCCATGAATCATTGAGTGAAGTTATAAAAAGTAATTCCTCTCCAGTGGCATAAAACTGATAGATTTCAGGCAATATCCCCCTATTTCAGCCTGCATGGCTTTAAATTTTAAGGTCAAACCTTATTATGTATTATTTGTTATTTATAAAGCCCTATTGTTTATTACTCCACTGCATTTCACAGGTTTTATGTTGTACAGCAAATACATAACCAAGCAACGGGCACAATGTCACAGTACAGTGTAACTAAGGGATAGGATTCAAATCAGTAATTGAATCAGAAACTAGGACCATGAATCCGGCTGCTTTGTTTGTTTTTCATGACTAAACCGTTGCGTTCCTCATACTGTAGGAAGAAAGAGTTGTATCATCAAGTGTGATAGAACTTGTTCGACATATTTTTGGTGAAAAATAGCTCTATGATGTTGAACTGTTGCTGGCTGCATTATTAGGTGTTGTGCACATAATGCGAAAGGCAAAAATAAAATAACATAGGCAAAAATGTGCTTACATTTTTCTCTCTAAAGAGAACCTGCAGTGTTTCCTTTAGTTACAGACTCCAATGCAGGGCCAAGTGGAATGGTTGATACAGTGTGGATGTTTGATTGGAATTCCATTGAGTTCACTTTTTTAACTTGAATGTTCATTTTCAGATGGGCCGGATGCCCCAGTTGTCATTATCAGCCCCCCAAACCAAGTATATTTTGTAGGAGTAGACCTCACTATGTCCTGCTCTGCACAGTCCTATCCACCTGCTATCTACCAATGGGCATTTAATGGATTCTACTTTAAGGAACTGGCCTCAGCACTGTCAATTACACAACTTAGCATGGACAATGCTGGAAGCTTTACCTGCAGGGCTTATAACAATATAACCCACAGATACGCTGTGGTCACACAAGAGCTCTCTGTTGTGGGTAAGTGATGTGGTTTGCACATTCAGAGTGTGACAAAACTGTACAATGTCTGTTCTCTGACCATGTTAAAAGCTGCCTGTTCTATCCACAGCACCGATAACTACAGTGGCTGTATCTCCCAACCAAGCACAGCCAATTGAAAACAAGACATTCAGTCTGAGCTGTGACGTGTCTGGGACTGCTTACTCAATGCGCTGGCTCAAAGACGGTCAGCCTCTGTCGACTAATGAGAGGATAACATTGTCTGAAGAGAACAGCACTGTCTCCTTCAACCCAGTCCTGCAGTCTGATAACGGCACATATCAGTGTCTAGCTTCTGACCCTATCAGTGCAATGATTAGTCCAGGATACAAACTGATTTTCAATAGTAAGTAACATAAAAACATCTACCTTCTTTTCTGCGCATGCTGAATTCAAGTACATTTCTGACTTCTTCACTGGGATGCGAGTGTTCAAAGCTTCTCGCAGTTATGGAATACAAGTAGTTAATGTGTATGCTGCATAGGGATTTGTTAACTATTTCAATATGTGCTTTTATTTACATGTAGTACAGTATTTTACATGGGAAACTTCATTATTAACAATCTCACCAGTTCATTTTTTTACTGAGATTCTTTTACTATGCAAATATTTCAAATACTTATTTCAAATACTGTGTCCTGGGTATATGTCATATCATCTGATTGTAGCTAGACCGTTGGAATCAATTTGAAATGCAACACACCTTCAAGTGATCAGGTATCAGGAAGCAGAAAGTCATTTTTCATAGAGTAAATAGTGATGTCTTTGAAATACCTGCATAGCTCAAATGTAAGTGTGAAATGCAAATAAAGAACAGATGAAAAAGAAGGAAGTAATACGTTGCTAGGGCGTGTCAATAACAGTTTAAATGTTATAAGTGCTCTTAGATTAGCTTTTTTCTATTTAAGATATCCAGAAGGCTACTGTACATTATATTTTATTTTGTAATTTTTTTTCTTTTGAAGACCCTAATGGTTCTGCTTCCTTGGCATCTGGACATGCAGTAGAGGTGGTGATTGCTGTTCTGGTTCTTCTGCTTTGTGTTTCAGGTTAAAATGCTGCAGGTGAGTGCATTCACTCAGGGTTTAGTGTTGCCCATATTTTCGTATTTTAAATCTTTTTAAAGAAAGTCAAGGCTATAGCTCTTACACTTCTGATGTAAAGATTGTTTTGAGGAAAAACGTTTTGGTTTGATATTCATGGGACAATCTTTTAGTTATTGCATATAACAGCAAAAATAATTGAATTAAACCATTGTCTTTTTCTCTTGTACAGATTCATGAATCACAAAAAAAACCCTTCAGAGTATGACTGGAAGAGTAGCATGTTTTATTTACTGTGAAATGAGGCTTGATTGCTTGAGTTATTGCTTACACTACCTGATAATTATGGAGCTCTCCCACCGACTTGTGGTTGTGATCCGAGCACAGAAGACTACGCCTGCACAGCTCATATTTCTAGCTATATTGTGATGCAGTACCTCAGCTCTGTAACTGCTTGTCCGAGCGAGTCTGGCTCTCTTGCACAATGGTTAAGATTTTGCCTGGCAGGCTCAGTCCCTGTCTGGGGGTTACCTCGTCCTTCCATTCCCCGCGTCCGCATTAGGAAGACCGGCCCAACCAGAATGCTTGGATGTCTGTTGAGCTGCCACTACAAGGTCGCAGTGTGAGACAAACTGAAACCAGTGTGGCACGCAATGACAGACTAGGTGTTGTGTAGACATGCTGGAGTTAGAAATATATAATCAACACTTTCTCTAATGACACATATTTTATATGTTTTTAACATTTTTTATATGTTGTATCTTTTACTTAAATGAACGGATTTTAAACACAACCTAAGCAAGGGAGTTGACAATGAAAACACAATGGAAAATACATTTGCAAATGCTTGCTGGTCTGATTCCTTAAAGTTGTAACCTAATCCCAAATAATAATAATAAAAATGAATCACAAACTCTGACAAACACCCTCAGTCCTTCAAATTCAAATGTCTCTGCTGAATGGTGTGGATCCCTGGATTTAAAAACAATGATCAGTATTTGTATTTTTATGTTTATGTTAAGTCCCCTTATTCATAGTTATATTTAGTTTAATATATTTCATATTAGAAGTGTTAATAAAATCTACACAAAAATGCACCATAAGAAGTCCTCCGATATTGTTACAATTATTATTTTTCTATAAATGACTACAAAACTGGTATGCATAGGACAACGATGTGCACAGCATCTACAGCATGTACCTTTGGGAAATCATTTGAATTCTAAAGGTTTACTGTTGGATGACATTTAAATGTTTAAACTCCAAGCTAATGTATTTTTATGAAACGTTGCTGTAATACACCAACCTCAGATTTTGTCACAAGGTGAACTACTGAAGGTGAACCAGAAACCACACATGCACCTGTGAGATCAGAACTACAGAATATTTATTTTAAAATCAGATATAGTACAATAAATGAAAACCAGTGTTACTGGTCATGTTGGCACCAAACACACCTTTCACTGTTTATAGTTGTCTAATTGGTGGGCAAGGTGATTGCTGTACAAATACAAAGCAAAATGCTATTAATTCCATATTTATTTTGCGACTGACTGATGCATGTACATTAGCAGTCTGATCAGCTTCTCGTGTATGGTTTCATTTGCTACACAGCGTGATGCAGAACGAGCGAGTACCAGTGCTGACCCTACTCCTTTTTGCGTTGATAAAAGGTAAAGACAGAAACAATTGATTTACCTCTTTTTGTGTTTGTCGAGTAAATCAGTTTGCAAACTCCTTGTGCAATATTACACTGATAGAGCTTCTTATAAGATTCACCTTTAATTAGACAGCTTACAGATGGGATTTCATTAGGTTTTCTTGTTTAGCTTTTCTGATTTCTACTTTTTCTCAGTTTTGGTAGCAGTCTATATCTAGCAGGTTTTTTGTGTTCATTATTATTATTATTATTATTATTATTATTATTATTATTATTATTATTATTATTATTATTATATTTATTTTCTTGTTGTTCTTATCATCAGGTTATTGGTGTCTGGATGTAACCATTGTTAAAAATCCTGTGAAGATTGGGGATGATGTGCTGTTTGAGATTAACCCCCCCTCAGTGCCACAATCAGGATCCTGGAATGCACAGACGATGTTGGCTTTTTGGATCGGATCTACGGTGACTCTGGGTGATGGATATAGTGGGAGAGTCTCTGTGAATACTTCCACTGGATCACTGACACTGAAGTCTATAAGACTCAGTGACTCCAGAAAATATTTTGTTCAGGGTCAAAGCTCAGATGGCGTTGAATTCAGTGGAAATACTACCTTGACTGTTTTTGGTGAGTGCAGTTCATTCAGATTGAAAAGTATTCATCAACATCATAGATAGAGGATGAATTATATAATTTACAGTGATGTAAAATGTATTACTGTTACTGTCTCTATCATATTATAACTGAATAATCATGTATTATTGCAAGGCACAATCTGTATGGGAATCATTTAAAAGGTTCCTATCTTGGCAGAACACTAATTGTTTATTGTAATATTAATAAAGCATATTAACAACTCTCAAAGCGATAGCTGTGTCCTTGAAAGGGTCAAATGCATTTATTATAAAATACTTCCTGTTATGTGTTCATGTGTGCACAATTTTCCACCCGCACCTTCCCCCATTTTCTCTCTTCTCTACAGAATATAACAGAGACAGTATATCCTTGAACAATAAATACATACAAAAAGAATCTAGTTTTCTTAATAATATTTCCAGTGAAATTGAGTTCCAACCCACCTTTGTTTTCTTCTCTACCCACAGGACACATTTCCCAACCCAGAGTCCGCTCCAATGTGACTAATCCAGTGGAGTTCAATGACACTGTCAGTTTGACCTGTACAGCCTCTGGCTCTGCCGTCTCATACCGATGGCTCAATGGGAGCTCTGTGCTTAGTGACAGTGAGTGGATTCTCCTGAGTGATGACAATAAAACACTGACCATACCCAGGGTGTTGAGATCTGATGATGGGACCCTGTATTGCTATGTGTTTAACCCTGTCACTAACAGCACCAGTGAGCCGTTTCATCTAATCGTGAGCTGTGAGTGTTGATCAATGTTTGCATTGGTGTGTGCACTAATTAGTAAGCGGTTTTTGTTACGTAGTGTGTGGTATGTTGATTTTGGAATGCTATTTCTTAGCAGTGTCACACCTTTTCAGGAAATCAGTTATCTTTTATCTTTTATCCCGTTCTTGTAGTGCTAATAAAAAATCTTGAGAACAGATTGGCAGAATTTGATAAAACATTGCATGGACAGTTGCTACAGTACATTATTCCACGTATGGTACATACACATGTAGTTTGTTGTGTATGTCAGTAACTTTTCTTGTTTACTCCAAATCATTGTGTTCAACAGCATTTTAATATGAATGTTCATTATAAATGGACCAGAATCCCTAACTCTGTCTATCAGCCCCCAAATGCTGATCTATAGTGCAGGATCAAACCTCACCCTGTCCTGCTCTGCACAGTCCAGCCCACCTGCTCACTACCAATGGTTCTTTAATGGAGCCCCTCTTAACAAACTGGGCTCACAGCTGAATATGGCTCACATTGTACTCAATCAGACTGGAAACTATACCTGCTGGGCCTTTAACAACATAACCCTAATGCTAAGGAAACAAGAGCGATTATTGTTGTGGGTAAGTGACTCAGTTATAAAACCATATTTGCTGTACTTTTATAAAACTTGTTTGGCCATTTCTTGACTTGAACTGTAGTTTGAGAAATGTTAAGAAAATAAATCTTACTTGGGAGCCATGCAAGATTTTTCTTTCTTTTATATAAACAAATCTTTTTGTTTCATTTTCTTCATTAAGGGCCTTTGTAAATAGTAAAAAAGCAATTATAATGCCAGTTGTTTTTAAAAAAAGTTTTTAAAGCCAATATTGATTATTGTATCAATTGTTTGTTTTTTAAATGAAACCAACCTCTTAGGTTGAAGCTCTATTTGACCCGGCCAAGGTTCTCACTTACAGTCTAACTTTTTTGTATTATTATTATTATTGTTTTTCATTGTTATTCTGACAGATTTGGTATTTCTGTAGACTGTCAAGGTGCAGTTGTGTATATGTATTTATTGCTGTGTAAATGAGCTTTTAATGATTTGTGGTCACTTTCCTGTATCTCAGAAGTACTTATAAGTGTTATGTAATCTCTACTTACATGCTTACATTTTTGGTAACAATAACCAAGTAATATATATAGCGTTTGTACCATATACATTAGGAGTGCTACTGTATATGGTACAGACAGTACTACACAGTTACCTCAAGTGGAGTAAATTACTTCAGTTTGGTGAGCTTATTCATCTCAGAGATTAATGAAATCGTAACTACGCTAAAATCAAAGCTGAATTACATGTAATTGTTTGGAGTGAGCTACACTTGTAGTTTGAGCGCTGTTGTTCTACACATCAAGACTTAGCTCTGCAGTTCTTTGCCACAGTCTCTATCTCCTACTAGACGGTATTGAAATAACCCCCTCCCCTGATCTATGGGTCTCGCACCCTACTCTGCTCTGGAGCTCTTTTGTTTTTTAACACATTAGAGAGGCACAGCGGTCCAGTCTGTCCTGCTTGCACATCCTTTCAGCTGCAGCCAATGCTGGTCAATCACACAGTGTCCTCTGAAGAGCATCACTTCTTAAAGGACTTAGAGATAACAGCATTATCCCAGTAAATCTTTCCAACTATGAATTACCATCGTTTCATTCATCTACTTTTCAATTTCCCATCAGATGAAGTAAGAAAGACCTGATTATTTTAGACACCCAATTCAGTATTGCTGTAAAATCAACACACCTCTTTCCAATAGAGTGCCTGATTCTGTCCCTTCTATTCACAGAGCCAATAACTAATGTAACTGTGAAACCCAGCCTTGCACAGCCAATAGCAAACCAGACTCTAAACCTGACCTGCGAGATGTTTGGATCACAGACTGTTTCCTCAAGGCTCTGGCTGAAGGACAGTCAGCCCTTGTCCACTAGCGACAGAATAACATTGGCTGTGGACAGCAGTGTAGTCTCCTTCAATCCAGTGCTGCAGTCTGCCGCACCCCCAGCACCCCTAGTTCCTGCACCCTTGTATCTGTTGATTACTGTATTTAAATTAGGGGTGTTCAAAAATTAATTACTCGACTCTGAATTGTCTTTAAGAACTATTTATCAGTATCCAATAAATCTATTCGTTAATGTGTTCAATTCAAAACAGGAAAAGCCGCCCATTCCTAGCTTTTAGAGTTAAGCACCAATCAATGGTGGGTCAGTGCATGTCCTCGATCCGCAGGTACAGAGTGCAATTATCAATGCCCTAGATGAGTGGAAAGCATTCTTCCAATCGGCTTGTAAGACACTCAGTGTAAAAGTTAATTGCCCTTAATTAATGTTAATAATTTGATTTCGTGAATACTTTTTAAACAAGTCTGAGTACGACTAAAGAGTTTTTTGCACAAACCTAATTTTAGTGTTTTTTTTTTCTTTTCTTTTCTTTCAGAATCTGGTTCTGGATCTATATCAGGATGTTTGAAAGCAGAGATTGTACAGATTGTCATGGGCACGCTTTTCAGGGATCGCTTTGCTGCTCTGTCTTTCTGTATGAAAACACGTGTTTTTTAAAATCTCTACTTACTGTTGCACTTAATTCACAGTTTTGTTTCTCTTCCTTAAAATTGTATTCTTAACTGTGTAAAGGCAACATACATACACCAACAAGAGGTAGCTTTAACTACAGCATAGTTGTCGTTGTTCCACAGCAGGTTTTCACAAGCAGAACTGTGTAATACTAAGGGAGATTCATGGGTGCCACACGGACCCGACCTGGACGCGCTGCCGCACCTCTTGGGGTCAATTTAACTAACAGAGACACCAACGTATTACGCATATTGTAACCCTTTGTGTCCGTAATATATTTGACATTGAGAAAATAGGCGTTCAACAGTTATGGGACCATACTCAGGCCAGTAAAGCGTTAATCGTGTCGCTGCGAGTATTTCATTCTGACACACACTGATAATAAGCATCACTTGCCTTTTGTTGTTGATTGCTTTCCTATTCTGTATTTTTAGTTTTTTTTAATAAAGTCTGTTACGCATTAAAAACCAAAATCCATTTGGTCTGTCATTTGAACAACTGGGTGCTACCACATGTACTGTGTACTTCTATATAGCACTTAATCCACCACGTTGAACTGCCATATTCATTTTCTATGAAACCAACACAAGCAAGTATAATTAAACAAGTGATTATGATGTGTATTGTGTGTGAGGACAGCGAGAAGGATTGCAGGACTAACATATTAATGAAAGCCGATGTTACCGGTGTGTCTCAACTGTGACCGAGAGATTAATGTACAGTCAGAGTCACTTTTGCGGTTAAACACTTTTATACGTTCCCAACAAGTCCTTGCAACTGTTTCCCAGAGTTGCTGGGCGTGGCTTTCTTTTTAAATCACAGCATGAACTCAGTGCATCTTTTTTGTTGGGATCTGAAGGGATGGCTGACTTATTTTGGCAAAGAAACCGTGAAGCCGCGCTTTAAATTGTATTTTCACATCTATTTGCGTTCTTGTACCATTATTTGCTGCGCTTTTACCACGATATTACAGAATAACTCACATTATCGAGACGTGTTTTTTTTTTTTTTTTTTTTTTTTGCACTGCTATATCAATAGAAGTAACATACTTTAAACTGATTCTGGCTTTTAAGTTTTATATGATGTTGCTGTGCGTGGCTCTCTTTTGACTATTGTCGTTATTTAGCGTTTTGTTTGTTTGAACGGCAGTATCTCTTGCTTGCGTTCTTCTTAGTTGTGATGTATTTGTTTCCAGTTTACAAATCATAAGCTTATTTTAGTATATTTTAGACGTAAAGCCAACTTTTTTTTTGACGTCTACAGTTTACATTTTTTTTTAGGTCCACTTTCACATTCACTGCCCGTGTTACTAAATTGAAACAGCCGCATGCTGTAATTAAAAATTGTTTAACCAATTAATAAAAAAAAAAAAGAATTAATTGACTAAGACATGATCATATTGCAAGAGTTTCACTGCACTGTTCAAATGGACTGGCACGTGATAAAGTTTCTTCTTTAAAACAGACATCGTGTGTGGTTTACGCTTTTAGTATTGTCATTAAATACAAGCTCCACCACTTCGTGTCACTATATCGCACAATATGAAAACTTTCCACCCTTGTGAAAATACAATGGATTAAAGTCCTGGGTAGGATGGACTGAAGCCTCAGCTGATTCGACCCCATGTGACCCGGCTGAAAAATCAGTGTTACGAGGCAATGTCCACGTGGTTCGTGTGACCCAAGGCGGGGTTTAGCAGTAGCCGACAGGAAGGAAACTACTTTTTTTTTTTTTTCTAACCAAATGCGTACTCTTTTTGTCATCAGTGATCGCAGTGCGGTGTCTCAGGCAAACTGAAAAGAGACTGCTTTTTGTTTTCTATTTCATAAACAGTTACTTTTTTTTTTTCAAATTAACAACACACAAAAAACATTATGTACACACTTTATGAACATTATTTTTAAAGAAAGTCAAAACTATAGCTCATGCACCTCTCATGTAAAGACTGTTTTGATTAAAAACGTTTTGGTTTGATATTCATGGGACATTTTAAAAATAATTAAATTAAACCATTGTCTTTTTCTCTTGTACAGATTCATGAATCACAAAAAAAACCCTTCAGAGTATGACTGGAAGAGTAGCATGTTTTATTTACTGTGAAATGAGGCTTGATTGCTTGAGTTATTGCTTACACTACCTGATAATTATGGAGCTCTCCCACCGACTTGTGGTTGTGATCCGAGCACAGAAGACTACGCCTGCACAGCTCATATTTCTAGCTATATTGTGATGCAGTACCTCAGCTCTGTAACTGCTTGTCCGAGCGAGTCTGGCTCTCTTGCACAATGGTTAAGATTTTGCCTGGCAGGCTCAGTCCCTGTCTGGGGGTTACCTCGTCCTTCCATTCCCCGCGTCCGCATTAGGAAGACCGGCCCAACCAGAATGCTTGGATGTCTGTTGAGCTGTCACTACAAGGTCGCAGTGTGAGACAAACTGAAACCAGTGTGGCACGCAATGACAGACTAGGTCTTGTGTAGACATGCTGGAGTTAGAAATATATAATCAACACTTTCTCTAATGACACATATTTTATATGTTTTTAACATTTTTTATATGTTGTATCTTTTACTTAAATGAACGGATTTTAAACACAACCTAAGCAAGGGAGTTGACAATGAAAACACAATGGAAAATACATTTGCAAATGCTTGCTGGCCTGATTCCTTAAAGTTGTAACCTAATCCCAAATAATAATAATAAAAATGCACTTGAACGCAAGAATATGTTTCAATTCTTTTATCTTAGTCTGTGTTGTATTTACAGTATGGATCAATGTATGTAAGTATTCATGTATAATATACTTTACAAAAGAAAAAGGGGGTACAATTTCACAGTATTTAAAGGTACTTTGAATACTTAACAGATGAATGTCTGAATAGAGATGTAGGCCCAATTGGTTCAATTACAAATATCTGTGCTAAAATGACCCTTGTTGTGCACCACTAGAGTAGATCTTTTCCTAACCAACTTTCATACTAAGTCAGTACATTTTAAGGATATAGATGATTTCTTTGTGTGAATTGTACAATATTTCAGTGCTCTTTTCACATACAGTTGGGCTGGTTTTGTTTGTTTCTATTATATGAAATCACTGCCCAGTTGACATGCACACACTGCCATCTGTCCACAAACAAAGTGTGCACACGTACTGTACAGTGATTAACCAGCAACACAAGTGACTACCCCACAGCACTGACTGCATGAGAATCATGCCCTCTAGTCGCATACTGATCTACAAACAAGGAAAGCAATACAAATGATATGCTTCAGAGATTAATCATATTGATATAGGGAAGGGAGTTTCTTTGAAACCACATCTCTCCTGAACTTAATTACACACAACTATAGTACAGCCAGAATGACTCTTTGTAACAGAGTTTTAAACTACTATGACTACAACTAATACTACTGTGCTCCCTCATTCTGAGGTGGTCTTTTATGCTGCAGGACCAGTTACAATGGGGTACGGTCGTGGCTCCCATTTGCCCCATAATGCCATGCCACTAGCACCTGCATTCTTATTATATAACGAAACACAAATAGCTCAGTCTCTTAACTACATAACTAAAAATATTACGTGTGTTACTTCAATACACTCAATCACAAACTCTGTGACCCTCAGTGCCTCAAATTCAAATGTCTCTGCTGAATGGTGTGGATCCCTGGATTTAAAAACAATGATCAGTATTTGCATTTTTATGAAAAAGTGCTGTAATACATTAATAGTATCTGTAATAGATTTTGTCACAAGGTGAACTACTGAAGGTGAACCAGAAACCACACATGCACCTGTGAGGTCAGAACTACAGAATATATATTTTTAAATCTGTTACGGTACAGTAAAGGAAAACCAGTGTTACTGGTCATGTTGACTCCAAACACACCTTTCACTCTAATTGGCGGAAATATGGGCAAGGCGATTGCTGTACAAATACAAAGCGAAGCGCTATTAATTCCATATTTATTTTGCATGTACATTAGCAGTCTGATCAGCTTCTCGTGTATGACAAAGGGGTTTCATTTGCTACACAGCGTGATGGAGAACACACGAGTACCAGTGCTGACCCTACTCCTTTTTGCGTTGATAAAAGGTAAAGACAGAAACAATTGATTTACCTCTTTTTGTGTTTGTCGAGTAAATCAGTTTGCAAACTCCTTGTGCAATATTACACTGATGGAGCCTCTATAAGATTCACCTTTAATTAGACAGCTTACAGATGGGATTTCATTAGGTTTTCTTGTTTAGCTTTTCTGATTTCTGCTTTTTTTCAGCTTTGGTAGCAGTCTATAGCTAGCAGATTTTTCATTATTATTATTATTATTATTATTATTATTATTATTATTATTATTATTATTATTATTATTATTATTATTATTATTATTTATTCTCTTGTTGTTCTTATCATCAGGTTATTGGTGTCTGGATGTAACCATTATTAAAAATCCTGTGAAGATTGGGGATGATGTGCTGTTTGAGATTAACCCCCCCTCTGTGCCACAATCAGGATCCTGGAATGCACAGACGATGTTGGTTTTTTGGTTTGGCTCTAATATGATTTCAGGTGTTGGATATAAAGGGAGAGTCTCTGTGAATACTAGCACTGGATCACTGACACTGAAGTCTGTAAGACTCAGTGACTCCGGAAAATATTTTGTTCAGGTTCAAACCACGGATGGCTTTGAATTCAGTGGAAATACTACCTTGACTGTTTTTGGTGAGTGCAGTTCATTCAGATTGAAAAGTATTCATTAACATCATAGATAGAGGATGAATTATAGAATTTACAGTGATGTAAAATGTATTACTGTTACTGTCTCTATCATAGTTTAACTTAATAATCATGTAAGATTGCAAGGCACATTTTGGAGATGATGTAAAAGGTTCCTATCTTGGCAGAACGCTCAGTGGCCGGGTTTACATGCACCAGTCATGACAGTTTTTCTCACAACCTGTTTGCTATACTTTCCAGGTAATGCGTGGCTATGCAGTTTTTTAGGAAAAAAAAAATTGGCCGTACTAATCAACGGCTCTGAATATCGTGAGAAGAGCTTCATGCGCTGCCATGAAGATACAAACATTTAACAAGAGAAATGAATTTTGCACACATTCTGAATTACGACGCAAATTAGCTACTTGCTTGTCTGGTTACCTTTCCAACACACACACACACACACACACACACACACACACACACACACACACACACACACAATTATCGAAAACATCATTTTTACAAGTTTTATTACTTAGAATTTATATTTGTGTGTGTGTGTGTTTGTGGAAAATCTAACAGTTACATTTCATAAACACTAAAACCGCCTTTTACATATTTTGAATATTTTGAATATTACCTACAATATTCAATTGTTATATTTTGTGTTTGTCGAGTAAATCATATATAATATATATATATATATATATATACATATACACACACACACACACACACACACACACACACAAGCCTGTTATCTCTACTGGACCTGGCAGCCATCAATTAATTCTTTTTATACAAGGTAGGAGATATTTCGTTTTGAAGTTAGCCACAGTGCTTCAAAAAACACTTTGATCAGAAAACTGCCAAGCCACAGCCTGCAGCAGCTCAACCTGGATTCTGTGCTGCGAGTGACACGCACGCAAGAAAAATCATGTTACTTTAGTTTTAGATTAAAAACTACTTTTGTTTTTACAGTTCTGTATGTGCATACACCTGTTTACACACTAGTTTCTTTTGAAATGTTTACTTTATTCTAGTTTTTCATTTTTTGAAGTAGCACTTTATATGTGGTAAGTTAGAAAACAAACCTTTTTGTTTAATTGTTCATTTAAATACGGTGTTTCGACTGTGCAGATGTTTGATATGAAGTGCTTGCATAAAACTTTTGCGTTGTATTCGATAGGTTATCTTTCATTTTAATATTGATAGTGTTTAAAATGTACCGCCGGTTGTAGGTATGAGCATAACCATGGCGGTTCTGGTGTTGAAGTAGTCCATAAATGTACAGTGTGTGTGTGTGTGTGTGTGTGTGTGTGGGGGGGGGGGGGGGGGTGGGGGGGGGGGTGTGTGTTACCCCCACCGATACAAAACTACGGCCTTTGTGCTGGAAATTACATGAAATATTAAGTCAGAAAAATGGTATCTTGACTGATGAAACCTCGTGAGCCACAAGCCCGATTCCTGCTCCGGTTTACATGGGGTTATACAGCTATTTTTATCATAAGAAAGCGATTGACCCTGCCCTTAAACTCACGCTGCCAGAAGGACATATTTTTGTTGTTTCAGGATGTATTAGTGACAAAGTCACACAGTCATGACTCTAGAGTCCATTTTCAAGTGCATGTAAACCAAGCCATTGTTTACTGTAATATCAACAAAGCATATTAACAACTCTCAAAGCGATAGCTTTGTCCTTGAAAGGGTCGAATGCATTTATTGTAAAATACTTCCTCTTATGTGTTCATTTTTAAATGTCACCAACCATTTTCCACTCCCACCTTCCTCCATTTTCTCTCTTCTCTGCAGAACCTGTCTCCCAACCAACAGTCCGCTCCAATGTTACTAATCCAGTGGAGTTCAATGACACTGTCAGTTTGACCTGTACAGCCTCTGGTTCTGCCGTCTCCTACCAATGGCTCAATGGCAGCTCTGTGCTTAGTGACAGTGAGCGGATTCACTTGAGTGATGACAATAAAACACTGACCATACCCAGGGTGTTGAGATCTGATGATGGGACCCTGCATTGCTATGTGTTTAACGCTGTCAGTAACAGCACCAGCGAGCCGTTTCATCTCATCGTGAGCTGTGAGTGCTGATCAATGTTTGGTCAATGTTTGGTGTGTGCACTAATTAGTAAGGGTTTTTTTTTGTTGTTGTTGTTACATAGTGTGTGGCATTCCTCTTGAAAGATTGAAATGTCTATTCTGCTTTGATTTTGGAATGCTATTTCTTAGCAGTGTCACACCTTTTCAGGAAATCAGTTATCTTTTATTCCATTCTTGTAGTGCTAGTAAAGACTATATTCTTCAGAATGGATTGGCAGAATTTGATTAAAAAAAATAATAAAATAAAAAAAAAAAACATTGCAGGGACAGTTGTTACAGTAGATTATTCCACATGAGATTAATTGTATATATTGTTTCTTTGTACTAACTTTGAGAATGTTTATTTTAGACGGGCCGGATGACATGACTATAAACCCCCCAGAACCAATCTATAGCAGTGCAGGATCAGACCTCACCCTGTCCTGCTATGCACAGTCCAGCCCACCTGCTCACTACCAATGGTTCTTTAATGGAGCCCCTCTTAACAAACTGGGATCACAGCTGAATATGGCTCACATTGGACTCAATCAGACTGGAAACTATACCTGCTGGGCCTCTAACAATATAACCCTTAGGTATGGTGATGTAACAAGCAGCATAACTGTTATAGGTAAGTGATTTAGTTTGTTAACAACTCTGATTGTAAAGCCTGTCTTCCACTGAAGAAGGTTGAAACGGCTGCCCTTTCTGTCACATTTCATTATGAAAACTAAAAAGCTAATCACATTTTTGTTTAGTGTTTACTTCAACCACATAAGTCCTCTGAGCAAACAAAACATTACCTTTAAGTTGGAATGCAGATTGATACAGCTGAAATTGACAAAAGCGTGTACATTTACTCAAAATCCACTTACTGAAGCTGCAGATCAATGAAGCTTTTTCTCCTGGGCACAGCATTTATTTTACCTGGAACAAAATTAAATGAGTCTATTATTAAAAACTATAGTGAAGAATTTAATCTTAAAGTCCTTTGAAATGCAGAGCCATCTTCAGAAACAACCACTGAGTTGTCATACTCACTTAAGTTCGTATTGAGAAAGCATGCTTAAGGGTTATTGCCGAAAATGGCTGATAGTCTCTCGCCTTTTATATTAACTTAAGTACTAATTTCAATGATTCCCTATTTAGTACAGTCGAAATGGTCTTTTCAAATGGAGTGGAAACAATTAGATCCCCATTCACAAACAGCACTTTATTGGTAATGTGTGCGTCAGTGTTCTTTCGCAATGTAAAGATCCATTAACATGGCACACTTCATTTAGTGCTAAAACTCAAGTGCTGCTCCTGGACCGTCAATATTTTTAACAGAGTAGTAGCTGTTGCATCTGAAGTATTCATGGCAGTGTGATGACGAGTAAGGCACCAGCTCAGTTCCCGTTTGACAGTTTGCCTGTCAGCAGATGCCATGATAAACATAAAATTTCACCTTCCTATTCTGAATAATTTTGATATTACTGCGAACCAACCTACCATACAACCCCTGTTTTATGTTTCAGTGAAAAAACAAATAACTGTGATTAATCCTTCTATTTCAGAACCGATAACTAATGTGACTTTGAACCCCACCCCTGCACAGCCAATACTGAATAACCCATTCAATCTAACCTGCGAGGTGTCTGGGTTAGGGTCTGCTGATTCAAGGCTGTGGATGATGGATGGTCAGCCCCTGTCCACTGATAATAGGATAACATTATCAGTGGACAACAGCACGGTCTTCTTCAACCCAGTTCTACTGTCTGATAACGGCATATATCAGTGTACAGCTTCTAACCTTGTAAGCAATAAGACTGGAGCTGGATACAAATTAATTGTAAACTGTGAGTACACAGAGTAGAATATATCTTTTTTATGCATGCTAAATTAAGATTTGAAGTGTTTAAGTTTATTGTTTGAATTGCAGATGGACCAGAGGAGGCCTTCATTAAGGCACCAGACTTGGCAGCTAATGGTTCAGCAATAAAGTTAACATGTTCAGCTCGCTCTCAGCCCCCCAGTGAATACAACTGGTATCTCAATGGGCAACAGACTGCCAACGGCTCAGAATACAAGATAGATCATGTAAACTCTGATAATCAGGGAATTTACATCTGTGTGGCTTGGAATTCTGTGACCGGAAGGAACAGTTCTGCCATAAAGGAGCTTACAGTAATAGGTGAGTCAGAGCAAATCAAACAAACGGGTTCAATCTGGCAAACAAATATCTTCACACCTCTCCTCTCTAAAGTTTGGGATTATTCACAGTGGTTGCTCAAGTGTTCATAATGCTATCCGTTCTATTCACAGACCTGATAACTGAGGTTTCTGTGAACCACACCCCTGCACACCCAATATTAAATGACAATCTGAGTCTGACCTGTGCCGTGTATGGAACCGTTGACTCAAGGCACTGGCTGAAGGACGGTCAGCCTCTGTCTACTGAAGATGGAATAACATTGTCTGGAGACAACAGCACAGTCTCCTTCAACCCAGTACTGATGACTGATAACGGCACATATCAGTGTACAGCAAATAACCCTTTAAGTAATAAGACCAGCGATGGATACACACTGGTCGTCAACTGTAAGTAAACAGAAAAAAAATATTTCACTATGCATGCTGTATTGAGACTCCTTTCTGACTGCTGTACTTGGATGTGAGTGTTCAAGGTTCCACAGTTATGTTGTGTGTATTGCAGATGGACCCGAGCAAGCATCCATTACAGGACCACATTTGGCAGCTGTAGGTTCATCTGTAACATTGACCTGTTCAGCTCACTCTCAGCCCCATTCTGAGTACACTTGGTATCTCAATGGGACAGAGACTGCCCAGGGCTCACATTACAACATGAGTCCTGTGAGCTCTGCTAATAGTGGGCCATACACCTGTGTGGCTCGAAACTCAGTGACTGGAAACAGCAGTTCTGCTGTAATTGAATTTATTGTGATTGGTAAGTTTGGGTCTTTCACTTACTGTTATCACGTGTTTCCTAATCAATCAAAATTCAAACAAATCTGGGTGAACAAGCTCAGTATTTTTTGCGTTTACACATACGCCTAAATGTGAAAAGGAACTTGGAGCTTTTTATAACAAAGTTCAGCCCCTCTGTGAACACAATATCTCGTCCTCTCCAGTGCATGTCTAAAACACCCACAGCTGTCCTGGACCCCACATCTGAAGAGATGGTAATTATGACTTTCCATTCAGGATGCAATAAGAAACTAATATCTAATCTTACTATTTGTTTTCTCCAATGGTTAACTGTAATTATAAACATTTAAATTCCCTTACTGTTATTAGTTTGGGCAAGTCATTAGCTTCAACCAGAGCAGTTCACAGTGGTATTTTACATTCAGGGATAGTTGATCGTAACCAGCACACCTGACCAAAGCTTTGTCCTGTACAGATATCTTCACACCTCTCCTCTCTAAAGTTTAGGATTATTCTCAGTGGTTGCTCAAGTGTTCATAATGCTATCCCTTCTATTCACAGAACTGATAACTGAGGTTTCTGTGAACCACACCCCTGCACACCCAATATTGAACGACAATCTGAATCTGACCTGTGCCGTGTCTGGAACCGTTGACTCAAGGCACTGGCTGAAGGACGGTCAGCCTCTGTCTACTGAAGATGGAATAACATTGTCTGGAGACAACAGCACAGTCTCCTTCAACCCAGTACTGATGACTGATAACGGCACATATCAGTGTACAGCAAATAACCCTTTAAGTAATAAGACCAGCAATGGATACACACTGGTCGTCAACTGTACGTAAACAAAAACCTTTCACTATGCATGCTGAATGCAGACTCCTTTCTGACTATTATACTTGGATGTGAGCATTCAATTATTTTTTGTATTGCAGATGGACCCGAGCAAGCATCCATTACAGGACCACATTTGGCAGCTGTAGGTTCATCTGTAACATTGACCTGTTCAGCTCACTCTCAGCCCCCTTCTGAGTACACTTGGTATCTCAATGGGACAGAGACTGCCCAGGGCTCACATTACAACATGAGTCCTGTGAGCGCAGCTAATAGTGGGCCATATACCTGTGTGGCTCAAAACTCAGTGACTGGAAACAGCAGTTCTGCTGAAATTGAATTTATTGTGATTGGTAAGTTATGGTGTTTTCAATTACCACTATCGCTTGTTTCCTAATTAATTAATCTGGGTGCTTTCACATGCATGCCTAAATGTAAAAAGGAGCTTTTTACAGTAAAACAGTGTAACAGCTCTCCTGTGAACACAACTGCCATTATAAAGTAATATCGATCATCTCTAGTGCATGTCTAAAACTCTCACAACTGTTCTGGACCACACATCGGAAGAGTTTGTAATGACATGCTTTCCATTCACAGAACCAGCATCCAGCATTAATGTGGAACCCACCCCTGCATACCCAATAGAGAACAACACATTCAGTCTGACCTGCAATGTAACTTGGGCCGCTGACTCAAGGCTCTGGTGGAAGGATGATCAGCCTCTATCCACTACTGAAAGGATCACATTGTCTGGAGACAACAGCACAGTCTCCTTCCACCCAGTACTGCAGTCTGATAACGGCATATATCAGTGTACAGCTTCTAACCCTGTAAGCCAATTGACTAGCACTGGATACAGACTGGTTGTGAACTGTAAGTATGAAAAAGGAATTTCCTCTCTTTTGCCTATGAAATGTAGACTCCTTTTTGACTGTTCTACTGGGATGTGAGTGGTAAAGTTCTCTTGTTTGCATTGCAGATGGACCACAGCATGTCTCCATTACAGGACCAACCTTGGCATTTAAGGGCTCAACGGTAACATTCACATGTTCGGCTCACTCTCAGCCCTCTTGTGAATACACTTGGTATTTCAAAGGGAAAGAGACGGCCAAGGGCTCACAATACAAGATATCTGCTGTAAGCACTAATAATAATGGGAGATACACTTGTGTGGCCTGGAACTCAGTGACCGGAAGGAACAGTTCTGCAATAAAGGACCTTGTTGTGGCTGGTGAGTTATTGAATATCTGGATTCATTTAAGGATTGGAAAGCCCAGTAGTTAAAGAGTACTCTTTCCAGGGAATTACTATATACTGTATTCAGCTAATATCTAATAAGTTACATGTAATATTGAAAAAATGATCACCTGATCTCCATTACTTGTCTTAACCAGTATTGGTATACGTCATATCTGATTGCAGCTAGACCGTTGGAATGAATTCGAAATGCAACACACCTTCAAGTAATCAGGTACCAGGAAGCAGAAAGTCATTTTTCATAGAGTAAATAGTGATGTCTTTGAAATACCTGCATAGCTCAAAATTAAGTGTAAAATACAAATAAAGAGCAGATGAAAAAGAAGGAAGAAGTGATAAGTTGCTAGTGCATGTCACATAACTGTAAATGTTACAAGTGCTTTTTCCTATTTAAGATATCCAGAATTCTACTGTACATTGTATTTTATTTTCTAATGTTTTTTTTTTTGTTTGTTTTTTGTAGACCTTAATGGTTCTGCTTCCTTGGCATCTGGACATGCAGTAGAGGTGGTGATTGCTGTTCTGGTTCTTCTGCTTTGTGTTTCAGGTTAAAATGCTGCAGGTGAGTGCATTCACTCAGGGTTTAGTGTTGACCCCATTTGTGTATCGGGAATGATTTTAAAGAAGAGAAATCTATTCATAAAGCTTTATTTCTGAGTTTTATTTTTGTTTTGATGGATTAAATATTGTTTGATATACATGTTTAGACTGTTGTCAAAGAAACCAACAACCAACAGACACACAATGTGTGCATATCAAACAATATGATCAATTAAGGGCCCAGGAATGACAACATATTCACCAACAAGACAACACTGTATATAACTTCAAACATGCTTTTTAATTCTAACCATTGCCTTTTCCTCTTCTACAGATGTGGACTCGGGGGGATTGAAGATCATTGAGCTCCAGAGAATGTAATTGGAAGAATCAATTTATTTAACAAGTTCTGAACATTATATACATATATTATTAATTGTTTTCCAACAGCCTTGATTGCTTGACTTTGTAATGTTTTTAATTAATGGACCTCCCCTCCCGCTTATGGTTGTGACCCAAGCATAGAATGCCCCATGCGTAAAGTAGATAATTCGAGTTGCATTCCCAGGATTAGCATAATGGCATCTGTATAAAAAGTAATGCATTGGTTATACTGTATTACATTTCAAAGCTAATATTTCTTCAGTACACAAAGTGAAGCAGCTGCTGCATTCTTAGCACGAGGGCTGTGTAGAATAGAGAAGAGTTCTTTCCTGAATCTCATTCAATCTATACCTTATCGAGTCAAATCCGTGCTAAAAACCAATGGAATCAATTGATCAAAGTCAATGGAAAATCTGACTGGTTTTAATCACTAACACTAAAATGGGGGTTTTCCAGATGATTTTTCATAACACATTTAAAGAGTTATTGAGTTTATTAAATGTACACAACATTATACCGGGCTGTTCATACTTACCAAGGGCATGTTCTGTATTTTCATTAAACTGCATTGATGTTAATCCCTCTTTGGGATTATTTGAGACTATTAAAGATAGCATTCATATCAGGAACTCTAAAAACACGCTAGTGTTGTCCAACAGGCTGTATTGAAAATGCCCCTTCATTTAAGTTTATATATATATATATATATATATATATATATATATATATATATATATATATATATAGAGAGAGAGAGAGAGAGAGAGAGAGAGAGAGAGAGAGAGAGAGAGAGAGAGAGAGAGAGAGAGAGAGAGAGAGAATACTTAGAGGGAAATGTGAAACTGAAATTTTAAAAAGTCATTGCTTATCATTACAGCACAATGGGAAGGTCAATAAAACAATACTATGCTTTCTGCAATTACAGCTATTTAATATGTTCCTTTTATTATTAAACTGCTTTTATTGTTGTATATCATGTCCTATAAATTGTGATGCTTAATTTATATTTACTGTACAATGTTATAAGGGAAAGTTGAAAATCTAGGCCACCCTGTCAATGAAAACCATAAATGCTTGTCTTCTTACTTCCAGTTGTACCCCAAACCAAACATTAATAAAACTACACCAAACAAATGTAAGCATGCGTCTAGCCTCATCTGTCTGTCTGTCTGTCTGTCTGTATGTATGTGGAGTATTCTTCTTCTTCTTCTTCTTCTTCTTATTATTATTATTATTATTATTATTATTATTATTATTTTAAGTTAGAAAAGCAGAAAAAAAGGAACAGAAAAGTATTTTAAATTAAGTTCTTAGAAATCATTGGTAATATTGATCTTTCTTTATACTATATTTAAATATATACACATGTGCCATGCATTTCAAATTAACATTCGTCCAAGTTAACGCCTAATTGATAAACTCGATTCTGAATACAACTTTCATGAGCAAGTTAAGGTACATTTCCGCGTCTTCTTATCCCACGTGATTACAATGATACCCCAAATTTGAATAATACGCGCGTTGAAACCACCGGATTGTCATTCACTTAGTTCGTGATCACGTTTCAAAAAGGTATCGCTTCATTATTTAGATGGAAGTTCAGGGTGCGTGTTGACAAATTACAATGTATTGCAGGTGTGTTGTTTGTAAGTAGCACATATAAAACAGGGCTTAAAACCCACCCGAAGAAGAAAGTTAGTGGCGTAATTATAACTGCAATGGAAAAACCACGCATACAAGTGCTGGCCCTTGTTCTTTTGGGGTTGCTAAAAGGTAAAATAGAAGCTTTATTTTTTCTTCTTCCCGTGTTAGTATGAATTGAAAAAGTATATTTAATTATTTTGTTAATATTTTTTTTTTGTAGAAAAATATTGTAATTTTTTTTTCATTATGGAAATTCGTACTTGCATTCCTAATTGTGTCTTTATAACAAAGAGCAACCAGGTGTTTTTCCATTGTTTATGGTTTTTACTTTTTGCCGCCTGTATCAAATAGAAACGGAAATGTACCTTTCGGGGGGGTAACTTGGCAGGCTTCTCTGAAAACGACTGCTACAAATTCATTGATTTGTTACTGTGTTCATTTCCAGATGGCTGGAGTTTTCAAGTAACACTTTCCAAAGACCCCGTCATAGTTGGAGATGACGTAGTGTTTGAGGTTCTCTCCCCGGACAAACCAGAAACGGGATCCTGGCAGTTCAGAAACGAGCAGGTGGTTTTTTGGATTGGTACTAAACTTGTTGTTGGTTTAAAATATAACGACCGAGTCGATGTCAACTATGAAACGGGATCCTTAAAGCTCATGTCTGTGAAGTTAAGCGACTCTGGAGACTACTTTGTACATTTACAGAAAGCTGCTGAACCGCCTTTTTCTCTAACTGGGAATGCAACCTTGCATATTATTGGTGAGTCCTGCAGGGTTTCTTTTGTGTTCTGTTGTGTGTAGTTTTAAAGTCATCTATTTAAAGTGTGGTACTCATCCCCAGCATCTGAACTATTCTTACATGTTTTGATTTGACTATATAGTGTTGTATCTTATTTTACTCTAACCCCAATACACAATGTACCTGCACTGAAAGATGTTCTCACTATTGCAAGTCTTCTGGTCATTTGCCTGGATTCAGGTGTGGTTTTTATTTTATTAATCATGGATAAAATAGAATTGTCTAATACTGTTATTACTTTAGATTCTTTCTCGGGGAGTGGGGTGGTGCTTTTTGAGGTTTGTTAGTTGTCATGTTTAGTATGGTTTTTGCTGTACTCCAGGATTGCCCAACCTATATTTTAATTCATGTGTATAATTTGTAGTCAGAATGTGACAAATGAAATACTGCCCTTTCTATTCACAGACCCTGTAACTAAAGTGACTGTAAACTCCCCCTCTCCATACCCAATACTGAACAACACATTCAGTCTGACCTGCAATGTGTCGGGGAACGCAGATTCAAGGAGATGGCTGAAGGACGGCAACTCCCTGTCCGCTGGTGAAAGAATAACATTTTCAATGGACAACAGTGTAGTGTCCTTCAACCCAGTACTGGTGTCTGATAACGGCACTTATCAGTGTATTGCTAACAGTTTTTTTAGAAATGGAACTAGCACTGAATACAACTTGGTTGTGAATTGCAAGTATCTAGATCTCCTCAATTTCTGAATTTGGGTTAATTTCTGACTGCTCTGGGTGTTAAATAATCTTCTTTTGTTGCAGATGGACCTGAGCAAGTCGCTATTACAGGACCAGATGCATCGCCTATAGGCTCTACTGCTGTGTTCACATGTTCAGCTAGGTCTCAACCTGGCTGTGAATACACTTGGTTTATCAATGGGAAACTGGCTGCCAAGGGCTCGCCATACAAGATCCGTCCTGTAAACTCCAGTAACGATGGCAATTATACTTGTATGGCCTGGAACTCACGGACTAAAAGGAACAGTTCTGCTGTGAAGATGCACCATGTCATTGGTAAGTTTTTATTGTTGATGGAGGGCATGCTGGATCTGTTATCTTCCCTTTTAAGTTAGTTGTGTGGGTGGTTTTTTAGTTGGTGTCATTTTCTTAATGCCATTTTTAAATTTTCTATTTAAGATTCGGCGTCCTTGTGGTCTAGCCCTGCAGCAGCAATGGTCGTAGGCACACTTGTAAGTGTAGCTGTTTTGATGTAAATGTTGCAGGTGAGTCATCTTCCTTGCTGTTTGGTATATTTTATATATAGTGTGTGTCTAACCATGGGGGTAAGTATCCTTGGCTCTTCCATGCCAAGGTTAGAAACTCCCACTTGTTCTGCACATAGGAATCCCAGCAACTGGGTGTGCATTAGTAGGCTTACTAATGGTCATGCAGATGTATGGGAGGATTTAATTACGAGCCTGCTTTTCAAAGCCGCCTATGTTCTGAATCCCAGGCCTGTATGCAAGACTAGTGTGTTTCTATCCTGATGTTTATTTGGCAGATGCCTTTTATTCCCTATTTAAAAAAAAAAAAAAAAAAAAGAGCTTTGATTCATATGGCTTTCTGTACATGTGGAAAATGTGGAAATCTCTTCAAATGAGCTGCAAGTACACATGAAACCAGTGTCCTGAAATATGCAAAGACTTAAATTACCTTTTTCTCTCCTGCAGATGCTCTTTCATCTCACTGTCAATGAGCACCACATGATTTAACTGAAAGTTGCATTGGTGCATGTGCTACTGTATTTTCCACAGCTTTGTTTTGACTCTGCAAACCCCTCTGGTGCCCTGCACAAACAGGGCTCTAGCTGCAGTATTTAACAAGTTTAAAAAAGTGATGGTTGATCCATTCTTGAGCTGGACAGGCACAGCAATGTTAAAATAGGTGCTTTTTGAGGAGCAAGTCCATTTTGGATAATCCCAAATGTTTTCAGCTGTACAGACTCAAGATCAGTGAAGAGTCCAACCAACTTTTCCTGAAGGCAGTGGTGTCCTCCCCTAAAGGTCATTCATGAGCTGCTGAGGGAGTTGTGAGCAGTGGGTGCATCTGGGGCTTTTGAATTGTTCTTGGGCTTCATAGGAGGGAATAGTTTGTCTTGTCAACTGTGTAATTTTTTTTTATGGATGTGACTTGGCTTTGCATGCATAGTGGGTGGGTTTGCACTGTATTTATGAAAATTGTCTTAATTGGTATTGAAATGTGTTTTTAAATGTTTAATCATGTGTGGATTTGTTTGAAATTAAAAAAAATAAATAAATCGCTAAAATGTAACTACTGGCTTTTTTTTAATAACACAGTAAACCTGTATAGGTTTATTGCACAATCGCATGATAAAAGCATAACTAGCAGCTGCATGTGACTTCTCTACGCAGTGTGTATGTGGATAGATAACACATGAATCAACCATGTCTATGTAGTAACACAATGTTTGAAGTGCGGTGACATTTAAACTATAGCCTTTCCCACTGAGCGTGACCAATCTTTGTCCCAAACAGCAAATTAAACAAAGTATCACAGACTGGACTGTTTCTACATGGGCCTGGTTTATGGGGCTTCATTTAAACGGACTGACCAGCTAACAACACTAATCTAACTAAAATATTTTACAATTACTCACCATGTAGCTCTTCTGTGTGTTTTTCATGGGACATCGACCTGAAGTCTATCGGCACCAGTAAACCGTACAGCAAAGGGGGTCATCGTAGGGTTGTTGTTTTACTTGTCCCTGACGTTTTTGTAAACTTTTATAAATAAACAAAATGCTACTCCAGCTGTACTGACGTTTTTAATAAACTAAAACAACCAGTTTTAAATCTTGAATATTGCGAGTAGCTTTCCTTAAACGTCGGCATGAACCTGCCCAACGGGCGAAACACCGGTGACCGTTATTTTTGAATCCGGAGGCGCGTGCCGCTGTGTATTCGCTGGATGGCGGTAACTTGCGTTCTATTTTCAAGTTCACGTTGCTATAACAACAGGTTGGAAAACGGCTGCTCTCAACTAGATTGTAAAATACATTAAATGTTTCATGTGTATGATTATTCTATGAAATATACACTAATTTATTCCCATAAAGGAAAAAAAGACCACAATAGCTTTTTAGGCTAAGACGTTTATTTGTAGTTTTTGTACAAATTAGCTTACTGTACCGTTTTCAAGTTCCATGTGTTTTCACATGCCTTAGGCTAGTTTCGTTCACTTATTTTTATTATACCAATGAATGGCAAATACAGTCGGTAACTTAAACGAACTCTTATATTCAAATAACAATTCACTACGAGTATTTAGTAAACTACTATATTTAAAGTGATAGATTATTGTGTGTGTGTGTGTATATATATAATATATATATATATATATTATAATATTTCTTACATAGTTACACTAAATATATACATCTTTACTCTGATCTGGTGTATTGAGGTATGCACTCTACTGTAAACCGTGATATCAATCAACAGAACACCTCTTTCAAACCATGTGACACTTTCCCACGCAAACAGCGAGAGAGCGGGTCACGGCGATAGCGGCACTGTAAACATCTCATATCTTTCTGCTTTCAAACCATCTGACTTTTTCCCACGCACACAGATAGAGGGTCACGGCGACAGCGGCACTGTAAACATCCATTATGTTTATCCTTTGTGTCTGCGCAGCCATGGAACACTGCACGCGTACAAAGCGTATGAACAAGCAGAGAAATTGCTGGCCAGCGCTACGATTACCTCTGCATTCATCAACATTGCACTCACCTTCGTGAGCAGCGTACTGTGTGACTTTACATTTGAAATGCTGGTCTAGTGCATTAACATGAACCCGCTAGTGCCAAGGGGAGAGCAAAACCAAAAACATTGGCAATATATTGTGTTTTATTGAACATGCATTTTGTAAAAAAAAAAAAAAAAATACAGTTTACATGAAATGTTGAAATGTTTATTCTGTTTAACAAAGATACACTGACTTGCAAAGATAAGTAATTGCATGCTGCAGTTTTTAACACCGTACAAATAGACAGTGGGTGCCTCGAACTAGTTCTCCTGCTAGTCTCCTGGAACCAGCTTTCAAGCCGCTGTTCCAGAAAGAGAGGCTTCGTGTTCCCTCAGCTTAACACACTAGTGCACTAAGGCCTGAATTAAATCAAAATGTATGGCGCCGCCATTGTTATACTTCATAATGTCTATGGTGCTGCCATAAGTTTGATGTAATCTAGGCCTAGGCTTGTCTGTTCGTAGTGTTCGTTCGTTTCGTGGCTTGCTGTCCTGTATAGGATGTTTAAAGTGGGGTGCTGATCTGAGATTTGTGGTTTTGGGGGTTGCGGTTTCGGTGTGCTAGTTTTCTGTTATCCGAGTATCTCTGTGGCTGCTGCTTCTCAGGTTTCCTTGACGCTGCTGAAAAGAAGAACGGTTATAGTGAAAGGGGTGTGGCCACCAGCTTTAACAGAGAACATCCTGCATCTGATGCCTGCATTATAGGACACCCATAGAAGGGAATGGTAGATTGTTACATCATTAGCTATGTAGTGAATGACATCACAAACACATGAATCGATTTCAATAGAAACCATTGTAGTTATCAGAGCATCTTAACCCTGTAAATACCTCCACTGTTGTTCGTGTCGTCACAGCTGCTTTCCGACAGGAGGCAGTCAGGGACTAGCGCAACGGTTAACACACCGCTTTCTAAATACTGGCCAGGGCTTTAAGTTGATTGCATGAGAGTTTATACTATCATCACGGATGGGAATAAGACTCCCACTGCATAGCAGTTTGCTCCATTCCTGGTTTTCACTAGGAGTTTAATAAGACACACCTGAGCTTGTTACCTAGACACATTTGGGCTGATCAAGCTTGTATTAAAACCTGGAATTGAAACATTCATGTTTCACCTCCGTCCCTGATTATTATTATTATTATTATTACTATTATTATTATTATTATTATTGGCGTTGTTATTCTTTTTGCCTACCTTTTTGCTGGAGTCTCTTGCTCCCTCGTCTTGGTTTGTTTGCCCTGCTCCGGCTCCTGCTCCGGCTCCTGCTCCTGCTGCAATTACAATCCTGCGGGACCATCCCTATCCCATGCTCACTCCCCTTTCCTGAGTGAAGACAATCAAGCACAGACACTGTTGTATGCCATTTTCCTTACGGACTTCCCTTGTTGGCGTTTTTACCCACCTACGCCTTATTTTTTGTCCGAGGACCTGGGGCTCCCATCGTACACCATCTTGTTGTTGACATGAAGTCCGCCGCTGAACACGGATCCTGGCACACTGCCATGCTGCATTTAGTAATCTGCGGGCAATCACATCCCTATCTCACCATGCTCACAAAAAGTCTACATTCCCCCTTTCCTGAGTTAGGTACAATCGAAGCACGGACACTGTTGCGTGATGCAGGAAATCTCCATGCATGAATGAGCAATGCCAATCCAGCAGGGCAGCTTCCCAATCCCAGGTCCTGGGTGGTTAGCCCCCCCTATGTGTCTACCTGGCCCCACTCTTCCACTGTGTCAGTTGACTGCGAACTGGGCTCGACCCTTCCATGAGTAATCAGCCCTGCATCTGGAATTAGACCACCTTTTTGTGTTGTTCCTGCCTAAATCTCGGGCTGTGGATAAAAAGGGTTCAAATGTAACGTTATAGCTAACTTCAAATCTGCGTCTACATTTGCAGAGCTAGAAAAAACAGGTTCAATCTAGCACCAAATGATTAGTTCCCCAAGAGTTTGTGATGAGAGACTCCATTTGGAGTGAAAGCCAGAAACACTTTGAACCCCTGTTTTTTATTTTAAACGCAGCCAAAGCCCTTCCCAACCCGACGTTTTTGCCGGACAGCTATAACATCCCTCATTTGTAAGAGACAACAGCAACTCCCATTGTGGACCCGCTGGAACTCTTTGTTTTTTGGAAAATCTTTTGGTCCCCGAGAAACAGCCCCCCACTAAAAACACGCCCCCCACCCCCCCCAACCCCCGAAGCATTGCCCACAGCTATAAAACACTCATTTGTAAGAGATGCAGCTGAACTGGGGTTCTCAAACTGTGGACCGGGGGAACTCTGGGAGTCCCAGAAAAATCTTGTGTCTTGTAAAACAGCATGTGCAACTACGACCTTGAAATTTAGGAGTGGGGTATCATTTATAAAAAAAAAACCTGATATGAACATAATTTAGCTCTTTTATTTTCATGACTAGGTTGGCATAGCACAACTCCTGATGAAGGTGATACGGTCGACGACTCATACTTAAAGTATTTCTGGAAGCCATACTAGTAGTACAATTTTTCGATTTTGATTTGTCGTTTTTTTTCAATTTTTGTCAGTTTTTCCGTGTATATGGAAAACTCCAAAGTGGCGGTGTGTAATTCAATATGTTAATGTTAACATTATTCAACAGGTTTCGTTCGACTTTATGAAGCGAAATTAGTTCATTACTTAATCTAAATACATCGGTTATAGTAAGTGAGAGCTCTCAGACCCTTGCTAAATTTCTCTTTAAGTCATGTGATGTTGTTTTGTCTGTTTGCTGGGAGCGAGTGCAGAGCCCACCTACCCACACAAGCGCAGAGTCCTCTCTCCACTCTCTCAGCCCAGTCCAAGGAGCTCTCTGACAGCTTTAGATCCTCACCATTCAACGGGCTAAAAATACCTGATTAAAATACAAGACTCGTGAAATAATGAGGAAATTCAAACACAATTAATCAGAAAAATCAGACCAAGAAAGATTTTTTTTACTATATAGTATATATAGTAGATAAGTTATAATATATAGTAGATATAATATATATATAGTAATCATATATACTATATGTAATAAGTCATAGTTAAGCATTGTAAATTCTACACCTTTTAGAGTATCTCCCATGTCTTTTGTAACTATTTTGATATAGTGACCCCTTTTCGGACCCTACCTATGGAATTAGATAGAGAGAGAGAGAGAGAGAGAGATCGATAGACAGGGCATCAATGCAAAAACAAACTGATTTTTGTATATTGATAAGTATATAATTGATTGCACGCTGGCTTTGAAGACCAGTGCTGCTTCTCTCACCATTATCTTCTCCTGAGCTTGGGCACCCTCCCAGAGCACACAGCACAGTCACACACACCAGAGCTCTTTGCATCCCCATCCTCTTGGACTGCTCTGCTGGAGCCTGCTCTGGAGCGCTCAGCTTTTCAAGGGGGTTCTAAAGAACGTCACCGTGGATTCCGGAGCCCTCAGGGCTTCTGAACCCCAAGTGAACTGCGCTGTGTGTGCGTGTGCCCGCATTCGCCGTCACCACGGAGACCAGGAACCATCAAGCAGTGAGTGGAATGGTGCCTGGATTCCAGATTCTAAACTTCAAAGGCTGCCTGACAGCCCTCACGAAAATTTCACAATACAGGTAAGAATTGAGGGTTGTGTGTGTGTTGATGTGAAATACAGGCTTAAAATATAACTGACCATGAAATTGCTTTAGGTTTTAAGTGCTTTGTTGGCACTGGTAGACGTTTTCGTGCCACCCTAAAAAAAAAATCATCATCATCTTTTTCTTCTTCTTCAGTGTCACATGCACATCCAATCAGTTCTTTAGTCTCCCCTCTGAAAGGCATGACCAAACAAACTGTCCGTCTCACGGTTTTATTAAACCCGGATGTGCGCTCCACTGGCGCTTTTTAAAACAAGACCCAGTAGTTTTACACAGCTGACAGAATTCGACATGGGTCAAGAACAAAATTCTCCATCATTTAAATCGTTCGGCGCGTTTGTGAATGCCAGATGGCTGTCATGAGGTGCTCTCGATACAGAACCAAAAAAAATAAAATAAACATGCTATCATGCAGATAGGCCGTTAGTGAACTCGGTGCCAAGATTGCGCAAGGAACACTGTGTTTACTGAGAATGAGGTGAACTTGCCTCAGTCTCTTACAGGAGTTCAGCACAGTCATTTTTTTTTTGCACTTTTGCAGTTTTCCAATGCTTTTCATCTGCTTATACTATGATTGAGTTATTTAATAACGATTACAGTACTACCAAAAGACTTTGCCAAAAAGATTCTGTCCAGGACAGACAAGAAGCACTCAGTAAAATGAACAGAGCCAACACCATGCATTGCCTTATCAGCTAAAAGAAAAACTTAGGTGGGTTAGGGGTCTAGGTGGCGCTAGCGGGTTCATGTAAATACACTAGACCAGCCTTTCCTCTGGGGGGGCTGGGTTCCAATCTTGGGGGCTAGGTGGCGCTAGCGGGTTCATGTTAATGCACTAGATCAGCCTTCCACCTTCCTGGGTAATCACAATAGTACATATTTCTATTAAACTCTAACACCTCCTACTCCTAACGCTACTGGTTGGGTTAGTTGAGGTTATGTCTCCGCTTCACTCGCTCCCATTGTGTTTTCATGTTTCAATATCCTGTTCCCAGTTTGGGGGAGTCTGTATCCTGGCTGGTGAGCGAATCCTTGTCAATAACCCCCACCCCTCACCCTGGCACTGATGGTGGGAAGCAGCTCCTGAGCTCAGGAGAGGACTGCATATAAACCCTGCGTCTGGGCTGTGCCAGGCACAACCAAACCAGGAGACAAGCCTCATAGCCTCCCATCACCACCATGAGAACCCTAGCACTCTGTCTGATCCTTCTGATGGGCTCCAGCCAAGGTGAGTGTGGAAAGCATAGAGAGGATGTTCATTTTTTTGTTGTTGTTTTTCAAAAAGAAAAAAAAAAAGATCCACATGCTTTAATAATACCGAAAAAAAGATGCATTATGCAGTTAAAAAGTTATCTGGGAAAGCCGAAGCAATAGAAGAGAAACACATTAGACTTTTCTGATCCACTGTGATTGTGCCAGACAGTAAAAACATAGTATTAAAAAATACGTAACACATGTATTCATAGTAAGTTAATAATGTACCAGAGTCGGGGCACCAGAATTGTGTATAATTAATACAGCCTTCATACTCAGGGCTACGTCACACTGTTTTTGCTTCAGAGATGGTCACCCACAATGTGGAATGTCTTTCTATCTAACTCTGAAATGACCAGGTCTACGATCCACTTGATAGCTCAGACGAGGAAAGCGACAGACAAGCTGTATCAACAGAACGTGAGATGGTTGTGTTTCAAAAAACCACAATGTCATTTTGTGAAAAATGCGTTTTTTCCTCTCCCAGCTCACCTGGCAAAGGAGACGAGCTCCGTGCTGACTTGTCAAAACTAATAGATCATCGTCTGGCTCCTTCAAGTGAGTTAGGGGAGCTCTGGTGTGTTGTGATGGAAAGTGGGATGGTTCTTGCCATTAAACAGCACGTGTCACAAAGATCCGTGAAGTGTGATCGCCAGGGGCTTTGTGACTGCCGGAACTCTCCCATGACAGGAACGCTACCTGTCTCAGATTGTCATGCTTACTTATTGACTATCTAGGGTGTCAATGAAGAGTTGCAGAACGCTACCCTGTCTCAGATTGTCAATGGGGAATAGGGTGTCAACAATGAAAAGAGAATACTGAAATACACTGATCGTTCTCCCCGCAGACCCCGAAGAGAGGGTGGCGGGGGTGGGGGGGGGGGGTCGCGCAACAGGACTGCCAGTTTGTGGACGGCTCTCTGAAGCAGGTGGACGCTGGGCTGGGGCTGATTTTCGGGGTGAACGAAGCAGGCGCGGTCTTCACGAGATTCGGGAACAACTGGGTGCCGTTGGAGGGGAACCTGAGGCATGTGACCGTAGGTCTGGCTGGACTGTGGGGGGTCAACGAGGATTTCCACATCTTCAAGATGGTCGCCGGGAAATGGGAGAGAGTGGAGGGTAATGCAATCAGAAGAAGACAGCCCAGGCCTGATAGCATTTGTTATTCAGTGGAAACTCCACTGTGAGAAGCTGACTGTAATAAAAATTCAAAAAAAAGAAGCATGCAGAGAGATTCAGTTAACAATCCTTGTTATGAATAATGAATAAATTTAATTAGCCTAATTAGCCTGATTCCTCCCCTCCCATCTCAGGTCTCCTGAAACAGATTGACGCTGGGGGTGACCAGCTGATCGGAGGTACAAACAATGAGAGCGCAGGATTCTGTCTGAACCAGCAGGGGGCGGCGCTGGTGTTTGGGGAAGTGGCTCATGTCCCCTGGGTCTCTATCGATGATGATCTGGTGTACTACTCCTGTGGCCCCCAATCCTGCTGGGGAGTTACCTCCAAGAACGCAGTGCTGATCCGCAAGGGGGTGACCCCAAACGCGTGCCAGGGCTTGGGCTGGCTGCCAGTCCCGGACTCCTCCATGACCATGGTAGAGGTGGGATCAGATGGGATCGTGTTCGGCATCAACGGCACCGGGGAGGTCTTTCGCAGGTCAGGCATTCTAGGGTACCCCACCACCCTCGCTCCCTCCATAACTGTGACCCCCTTTTAAAGAGACTTATCAGTCTGTCTGGTGCAACTGTAATGAAACAGTAAATTCAAGGTGAATCAGTATGGAATAACAGAAACATAAGCCACACTAGACATACCTACTCTTGTGTTTATATTATATATATATATATATATATATATATATATATATATATATATATATGTTAATCTTGTTGCATTGTGAGCGTACACTGCTTTTACCAAAGACAGCCATTTGTTCTCGTCTTTTTTACAAACAACCTCAAAATAGTCGTGTCTTCAATCCAAGCAGACCCAAGCGAGACCGCGGTTCGAATGCTGTTCTCATGCATTTGTCCTGACAGGGACGGGATCACCAACAACAACCCAGTGGGCTCCCATTGGATTCACCAGTATGTCTGTGGCAACATGAGGCACGTCACCTACGACCTGGGAGTGCTGTGGCTCATCACAATGGATCAGAAGATTGTGAGCTGCACCATCTAGAGCTCCCCCTAGAGGCTCTCCGTCGCCACTGCAGGCAGCCAGTCAGAACTTCCCGGCACCAGAACTGGCACCTGCATTCCAATGATTGATTCAGTTGATTGATTGTATCCATGTTTACGTATCAACACAGAGATAAATGCATTGCTACTATAATACACAGCATTAACTAAAAGCTTTTTCTTTTTTGCTCAGCTACACCCTCTGACTTCTTGAGAGTACAGTATATGATAATTTAGTGGCAGTGTTAAAAATACTGACAGAAACACACACTGTGGTGTGATGTAATGTATTGCAACAGGTCTCCTGCTAGCGGCTGGTGAGTTAATCACGTTAAGGCAGGCGCTTGCTTCTTCACTACAGGGCTTGCTTTGTAGTTGAATGGTGAAAGGTTTGTGTTCATAGTTTCTGACACTTTCCAGTCAATCGAGCTGGCTGAAATGCCAAACTATTGCAATACATGGCGATAAAACTATTGCAATACATGTACTATAATACCATCCTAACGATTATTATTATTATTATTATTGTAACACCAAGCTATTCTTAATGTTACTGTATATATATATATATATATATATATATATATATATATATATATATATATATATATATATGTATATATAGTTGCTCCCTCTAAACTTCTATCTGCCTTTCTGCTCCTGTTTAATAAAAATTATTATTCACACTTGCTGTTCTTTGCCACAGTCTGTAGATTCATGAGAATAAGGGACCACCCTTTGAGGAGAATGGGGTGTTGGTTTGGCCAGAGCTAAGTCAATATTGCACATATTCTTACATTATTTCATGTATTTTATAGTTCAGGTGGGAATGACACATTCACCATGTTTCTCAGTGAGACAAAGGAAGCTTTCATGATACCATGCAGGCAAACAAGGGTGTGGGAGAGTAGGGGAAAGAAAGTCTAACTGGAGGAAACACCTACTCAGAGTGCCCTGGACTGGAGGGAGCCCCCTTTCTCTTAGGGGGGGTGAAGGAGGGAGGGAGCAGTTCAGTCTCCATGCCTCAAGCCTGCCCTAGACTAGTATTTAAACAGGCCTCAGTAGGACTGGAGCATTCGGATGAACCCACTGGCGCCAAGGAAACCCATTAGAGACCACACCGGGATTTAATGCTTTATTTCTATAAGGTGGAAGAGTTAAACAGGAAGCTTAAAAGAAGCTCAACAGGATGCAGTTCTGTACAGAGAACAGTACAATCCGTACCAGACTTAAAAAACAAGACTGTGAATCAAAACAGTTATAATCAAAGCAGTGAGGGATGAGTGAAGATGTAGTTGTGAAGATGTAGTTGTGATTTCCCCCCTCTTTAAGCTCTTGTGTGGTGAGAAACTATTTATTATTGTTTATTTATCTGGCAGACGCCTTTATCCAAGGTGGCTTGCAGGTGTTACAGGGCAGTACAGGGTTACAGTGCAAGCGCAATATATAATGTAAACTATACAGTAAGTGAGTGTGAGTTCTGGAAGGACGGCTTCTGTTTGTTTGTTGCTGTCGAGGAGTTTTAGCTGCAGGTCAGGATCTTGTCTTCTTGGCTGAACACCCAGAGCACACCCGGGTCATGCGACACTTGCTTGCTTTTTCCGCACATGCTCAGATAGGTCCAGCCTGTGCCGGCAGGATTACCAACTTGAAAAAAAAAATAAAAATCTAGCGATCGTTTACGCTTCTTTTGCCAAAATAGAATTCCTGGGCGGTGCTCTTTTCAAAATGTCCACTCTAGTGCACTGTCCTCTAAATCACTGCAAAAAGAGCAAATTAAAAAAAAAAGTTCTCTGGCTTGTCTGTTGCGCACCACATCATGGATCGTTACCTGCTGACAATGTGAGCACGGTCAGTGCACTAGAGCCGACATTTTCTTTTTGAAAAGAGCTTTGACACAGACTTTAAAGTTGAAAAAAGTTGTCAGGATGTTAACAGTGAAAAGTGACAGCTGTAGCAACAAGTGGGGATGTGTAACGCTGTATTTTCCCGAACCCCGATAATTATTCTTTAAGAATGTTTAACAGCAAATGACGTGCTGTTGCCAAAAAAGCTGCAACATGACAAGACACGAGGCAGTCAAGCAAGCGAGACTGTGGCACGTCACTGAGCCCTGAATGCACAAAGCTGGTTTTATTTAAGGAGCCGGAGCACTCACCTGTGGTAGACGCTCCTGGCAGAGTTAACCCCGTATACACTGCCTTCGGTGGACACCTCGGTCGTGGACAGCGCTCCAGAGACATGCTGCCACGCCTTGCTGTCCAGACAGGCGTTCGGGGACACCCCCTTCATCACGTAGATCTGGTTTTATTCTTTTTTTCTGAGATTCAACTGACTGTTAATTGAAAAAACTACTGTCGCCATTGAAGAGGGACTGGAATGGGGGGAGAGGTGGGTGTGTTTGTCTTGACCTATCTGAGCACGTGTGGGACCTGGGTGTGCTCTGGGTGTTCAGCCAAGAAGACAAGATCCTGACCTGCAGCTAAAACTCCTCGACAGCAACAAACAAACAGAAGCCGTCCTTCCAGAACTCACACTCACTTACTGTATAGTTTACATTATATATTGCGCTTGCACTGTAACCCTGTACTGCCCTGTAACACCTGCAAGCCACCTTGGATAAAGGCATCTGCCAGATAAATAAACAATAATAGTTTCTCACCACACAAGAGCGTAAAGAGGGGAAAAAAACACGTCTTGCCACTCGCAATCACAACTACATCTTCACTCATCTCTCACTGCTTTGATTATAACTGTTTTGTTTCACAGTCTTGTTTTTTATGCCTGAACTGCTCCCTCCCTCCTTCACCCCCTAAGAGAAAGGGTGCTCCCTCCAGTCCAGGGCAGGCTTGAGGCACGGAGACTGAACTGCTCCCTCCTTCCTCCCTCACCCCCACTAAGAGAAAGGGTGCTCCCTCCAGTCCAGGGCAGGCTTGAGGCACGGAGACTGAACTGCTCCCTCCTTCCATCCCTCACCCCCACTAAGAGAAAGAGTGCTCCCTCCAGTCCAGGGCAGGCTTGAGGCACGGAGACTGAACTGCTCCCTCCTTCCATCCCTCACCCCCACTAAGAGAAAGGGTGCTCCCTCCAGTCCAGGGCACTAAGTAGGTGCTTCCTCCAGTCAGACTTTGACCCCACACCCTTATTTGCTCACATGGTATCATGAAAGTTTCCTTTGTCGCACACACAAGCCTGGTGAATGTGTCACCCCCACCTGAACTATAGACACGAGAGGGGGGAAGTCATCAAACAGCAGTACTTAACTCCTGTACAAACCAACCCATTCTTATCAAAGGGTGCTCCCTTACTCTCAGCAGTGACTCTAACCACAGGATCTCCTGAATCTACAGACCCTGCCAAAGAACGGCAAACAGCGAATTGCAGACCAAAGGTTTGAAATATCTCAGGGTTAGAAACTCACAGTAGCCCTGCTGCTGCTGCTGCTGCACCCAGTCCTGGGGTTCAGAGCTCCCCTCAATGAAGTCTATTATTATTAATATTGAAATGATCAGGAGCCAGGAGTTTGAGCAGGGTTAGAAACTCACACTAGCCCTGCTGCTGCTGCACCCAGTCCTGGGGTAACTCACAGGAGCTAACTCACAGACTCACAGGTGCAGCCTAGTCACGCTGCTTTACTTGAGTTCAAGTTCTGAATATACCGGAACAGTTGGTAAAGAAACAGGCTTGACAGGCTGAGCAGTGCGTTCAGATGTTTATACAGCAGCAAGATTGCATATTGTACCGCCCCCCCCATCACCCCAAAATCTCAGACAGGTCATCTACAAAATAGCAACACCCAAAACGAAACAGTTAAGACAACACTCGGAACTCATGACAACAAATAAGGCTGTAAAATGATACAAGCCAAGTAAAACCAGATCATTTATATAAGAGCCCTGCGGTCACAGCTGTGTTGGGACTGGAGAGACTGAGCTGTGTGTTTAGTGTTTAGTTTTTTTTTCCCCTCTCTCAAGAAGCTGCTTCGCGATGCTCCCCTGCTGTGGTCAGCGGGCTTGTTGTTGTTTCTAAACTGGAGGGAACAGAGGACAGAGCCGGGAGAGGGGTTAAGCAGAACAAGGGGGTCCCTTCAGCTTTGAGGTTTGTTCTGATTTGTTTTTAAATTTGGACTTCACAAAGAGCTTGCTTTGCAGGGGGTGCTCCAGCGTTGCCAGTGAGCTTAGAGGAGGAGAGTGCAATACCAAGCCAGGCCTAGGAGGGAACGGAGGGGTTGGGGTGGGTGCAGGGTCGGAGATCAGGCGGAACAGTTTCGATGGGTGTTACATGTTTGGATTGGTTGGCTCGGTGCTTGGTTATATTTTCTGCTGCTCCAGCATGGCGAGCAGCCGGGTGTGGATGGGCTGGCACACAGTGGCATAGCCGGCCCGGGTGAGGTGCAGGTAGTCGTACATGTCGTGGTGGGAGATGGTCCCGTCGGAGAGGACAAAGCCGGGGTCCACGTCCAGGAAGGAGGCCCCGGGCAGGGAGGGCAGGGCCTCCTGGATCAGCTGGTTCACGCGAGCATTCTTCACCCGCAGAGCGTTGGGGCTCCTTCCACGGGGGAGGAGACCCTGAGGGAACAGAGCAGGTCAGGGTCTCTGTGCAGGCAGACAGAGAGCGACAGAGACGAGGACAGGCAGCTCTAGACAGAGAGACCGGGCAAGTCCTGGGGGTGTACAGCAGAGAGAGAAGAGAGAGAGAGAGAGAGAGAGAGAGAGAGAGAGAGAGAGAGAGAGAGAGAGAGAGAGAGAGAGAGAGAGAGAGACAGGCAGAGAGAGAGACAGGCAGAGACAGAGTCCTCCTACAGGCAGACTCCTCGCCTTCACCTCTATTCCTAGAGAGAGAGAGCATACATGCGTCACTCTCCTTCCTAACTCTCAACTAGTCTCCCCTACAACGACCTCTAGGCATGAGATCCTCCTCACGCGATTAACCCCCCCGAGCGAGTAAACAGACAGACAGACAGACTGGCAGTGACCTTGCATGTGTCACTCACCAGTATGAGGACTTTAGCTGTGGGCTGCTTGCTGTGGATCAGTCTGACGATGGCTCCAATTCCTTCCGCGACCTGCTCAGCACTGTCTCCGTGGTTATTGGTCCCCACCCAGAGCACTATAATCTGCGGCACAGGACACAGTGTTCAGACCAACAGCAGCATGCTCGCGTATTCACTGAGACAGTACAGGCATCTCCACTGGACTCTATCCACCGCCATGCACCAACACTGCAGACAGCTGGTCTTTCATGCAGGGCTAGGAATAAGACTCCTACTGCACTGCAGTTTCACCCATTCAACCCCACAAGCTAAATCAGCCTCAATTTTAGGACTGAGACATCACTGAAAAATATAATTAAAATATATGAACATCATTTAGATTTTTTTATTTAACAAAGCGTAATAAAAAGAAAACTACAAAAATGATATCGCAAAAACAAAACAAAACAAAGAGTCTACCGGAAGTCATAATAATAGTAGAGGACCATTTCATGTTAGCGCCATCTTTTCAAACGTCATATTTTTCCATTTTTGTCGTTTTTTCCGTTAAGTATATGGCAAAACTCCAAAGCGGCGATGTGTAATTCAGTATGTGAATGTATCGTTATTCCAGCAGCTTTCACCAGACCCCAGCCTTGGCTCAAAGACAGCTCCCTCCCATTTCGTGATGCTCCGTCTCTCCTCTCACTCTCTTGCGTTCTCTCTCGCTCTCTGCTCTCTCCTCTGTCCGATCTGTCCACTGCTCCGTCCGGGATAGACAGGAGAGAGGCCAGCCAGAGAGGCAGACAGAGAGAGAGGCAGACAGAGAGGGGAGGTTATGTCCTGGTCTGTCTGTCTGACCGTCCTGGAACGTACCTCAGCCTGATTTGTCATACTTCCCTGAAATCGACACCCGAGTACGCAGACGAACACACACCTAGTCAGACCTGCTCCGAGGTTAAGGAACGCTGGGCACTGGACGAGTCGTGACGGAGGCCCCAATAACCAGGTGTGGTCTGCTCGTGTATTAGACGCCGTGTCCTGGTGTGGTCCAGTCTGTGTGTCGTCATACGAGCGCTATAAGTGGTGACTCTGTCATGTCCGTTAGAGGTGACTGATTATAGGTTGTGTGGCGGTAAACGTCGTTGTGACGTCTGTTCAGACCATTGAAGTACGTGCCCCTATCCTTTATTCCTATGAGGATGACGTGACGTCAAAGTGGGTAGTTTTGGGGTGTTCGAATTTTAGTCGGTAGTTAAAAGAGGCTGACTCTGTAGCTTAGTGACTTTCAAATTTAGATTAAAATTAATTTAAAAAATATGAACATAATTTAGATTTTTTTATTTAACAAAGCGTAATAAAAAGAAAACTACAAAAATGATATCGCAAAAACAAAACAAAACAAAGACCGGAAGTCATAATAATAGTAGAGGACCATTTCATGTTAGCGCCATCTTTTCAAACGTCATATTTTTCCATTTTTGTCGTTTTTTCCGTTAAGTATATGGCAAAACTCCAAAGCGGCGATGTGTAATTCAGTATGTGAATGTATCGTTATTCCAGCAGCTTTCATTGACTTCATGAAGCTAAACCAGTCAGTTCTATAGAGTGATGCTAAACTTTTGGCCACAGCTGTACACAGTCCACATGGTCACTGAGCCACAGACAGATGGGCTGACTTTGTATCCCACCCCCCCTCCCCTCCCCTCCCCTCACCTTTGGGTTTATATGGTCCAGCTCTCCGTTCTGCAGCCTCCACAGAACATGCTGTGTGCAGTCTCCCCCAATTCCGAAATTGAGGGCATGGAGAGGAGAAAAGAGCTCTCGCCAAACCTGCAGGGGGCAAAGCGTACGGTAATGCAGGCAAATAATCGCAACGCCAACCAATCAAGACATGCACAGCGACTTGTTAAATGCCTGGTCCGTGATTTCGATGGGTTACCCCGAGAACGTAAGCGACTGACCAGTACTAGTCCACAAGCCTAAAAGGAGAAGGGACCCTGTTCCGTTCCCACGATCCTACGTCTCGAAAGCTTGGGTCCAGGGGTCGGTGGGGGGGGGCGGGGGGGGGGAGGGGGACACCCCCCATCGTCTTTCCATCTCAACCGATCTCTCAGTTACTTAACTAACTAGACCTTTTAAGGAATTGTTCTCCGCCCCTAAAAAAAAAAAAAAGGTTGCAGATTTTAAGTGACTTTTCAAAATGTTATAGTCAACTTGAAACCTGCAAATGTTTCAAGAGCCGAGAACAATTAATTAAAAATAGGTCGAATCAAGCAAATCAGGAATTAAGGCCTTCGGGTGAGACGCAAAACAAACGAGGTCCTATTGGAAGTGACTCTGCAGCAGCAGCAGCAGTTGTTGATGATGCAGAGTTCACCCCCCTAGTCTATGTAAGTCGCTTTGGATAAAAGTCTCTGATAAATGACTAATTAATAATAATAATTGAGAGCTTGGTTAGAATGCAAACCAGGAGACACTGGGGTCCCAGTGATCGGGTTTGGGAAGCTGGTGCGAGTTTCTGACTGTGGGTTTGGGTCCGGTACCTCGAACTGGTGCAGCAACTGGACCAGCGAGTCTCCCACAAACAGGACCTCTGGCTCCTTGTCCTTGCTGTCCGACACGAAGCGGTGATGCTGTGGGGAGAGACAGCACCGAGAGAGAGAGAGAGAGAGAGAGAGAGGAGAGAGGGACTCTACCTCTCCCCCTTCGTCCTCTTCCGTCATCCTCTCGCTCCCTCACACTCTCCCTCTCTAACTGCTCCAGGGCCAAGGAGTCTATTATTACTGCTTGTGCTCCCTTGTGACAAACACAAACGTTTCGACTTCTTCAAGTCTTCAAAGAATGTTGGTCACTGAATTTCAGCTTCTTAATTCAGTGTTTAATATGGATCAAAAGCAAAACAAAGCCATGCATTCACAAGCCACCTTCAGAAACTCCTTTGAGATGAAAGGCGTTTCCACAGTTTTACAATCCCCTTTCCCTACCCCTGACCCCTCCCTGATCCCTGTGGATCCAGTGGATTACCAAGGAGAGCCAGCGTCCGTCTCCATGCACGTCCGGAGAGCTGGAGAGAGAGGAGAGGAGAGAGAGAGAGAGGAGAGAGAGAGAGAGAGAGAGGAGAGAGAGAGAGAGAGAGAGAGAGAGAGAGAGAGAGAGAGGAGAGAGAGAGCGAGAGCGAGAGAGAGACCTCACCCCTAACTCTCCTCTACTCCGCTGCTAAAGCTACCTCTACTCTCTCTAACCCGACTCCCTAACTCCTACTCCTAAATACTCCTCTCTCCCTCTCTCTACTCTATAACTCCTCTCTTGTCCTCTCTCCTTCTCATCTCTCTCAACCCTACCTCCTCTCAACTCTTACCCACTGTATTAGTGTATGTTTTTGCTTAGTCCTCTTGGTCGACTCTACGTCCCTCGTAGGTGACATAATCACATACAAAAACATAAGCCCGACATGCGCTCCTTGCAAAGCGGTATCGGCGCTATATGTCAGTGCCAGAGGTCCCGGGTTCGCGCCCACCCTCGGCCTGTGTGTGGATTGCCTCGCCCCTGTGTGAGGCGCCTACCTGCGGGAACTAGGGACGCTGCAATACCTAGAATCATATGCACAGCATATGGGTAAACAAACAAACATGCATGCATCAGGCTCGTTTTAAATAAATGACGTGACCACAAGTACGACTACTAAGTAAATAACCTGCAACCTCAGTATTTGTTCCGCATTACACTTCATATATTTACCTACATGACCTTACATCACAATCCTGGTTATTTTTTGCTTAGTCATCTGTGCCCATTAATCCCGTCATACACAACTAATACATTTGATAAGTACACGATTGTATTATTTGCTTAGGGCGTGTAAAGTGACATAATACCACACACACATTTACTTTTAGCACATAGTTTATTTTTTTTCTCTCTCTCTCTCTCTAAACGACTGCAGCACGCACCATGCCAGGCTATGCGAATTACAAATCTCTGTGAACTATTTGTTATATCCAGGGTTCCAGGACCTCATCCCAAAAGTTAAAAACAATTAAAATAAACACGAGTTTGCATTTGTTTTGATAATTATTCGTGTTTTTAATTTATTTCTCCAATTACCTCTTGAATGTAGCCGCAGCTGACTGTATTTTCAACAGAGATAGAGACACAGCGGCAGGACCCAGCGGTGCAAGCCATTCACTCGGAAAAGGGGGTGCAACGCACAGCGCAGACGTATTTAAACGACACTTTAATACACTTCAACAAACTATTGACGAATTGTTCGATGTACACATGATGTTATTAGGTTAGCTGAGAATAATGTGTCTCAAATGTAAAGAATGTACGGGAATCAAGTGCTGTAGGTTCTTTGTTTACCTCCCTCCCAAACGTAAATGGATTTTTCCCAGAAGGCGAGTCCTTTGCAATAGCAGGACATGCGCAGTAGTGGTGTTCATATTTTCCTACAGATTAAAATGTCAATTTGTGTTAAATAAAACGGTGTCGCGTTTTGATCATATTACTTAATATACGTGTTAAGCCATGTAGAAAATAACAATAATAATAATAACAATAATAATACACGGTAACGTTAAAACAGCATTGGAACGAACCATTCAATTATGAGGTGTTGTGGTAAAATAAATATTCGTTGTAATCACAAAATAATCTCATGCACGTCAACAGTGATACAGTAATACATGCATTAATGCCGTTTTATCATAGTTTGCACTGTTTCTCTGTATTACTGCTGGTATCATTGCGTTTTTTGCAACTATTTTAAAAAATTTTAAACAGAATATACCCATGATTTGTTTTTTTGCGGAATCAAACCGCACTGCAAAAACTAAATGAAACTAAATTAATGCAGAGGTCTAATTGTGTGGAAATAAAGTAAAACACACGACCCTTACTAATTGCTTCCAGTTAAACTAGAAAAAAAGGACCCCTGTTTGTATTTGTTAAATGCATTATTCTGATTTTTTTTTTAAACGCTTTTGCTGCTGTTTCCTAGCAACCAAATTCTAGTCAGTTTGAATCAAATAATAATATATTTTACAGAATTGAAGCCGTCAGAACATTTATTGCAACTATTTTTTCACTTGTAGTTCAACGACGAGAACGTTATTATTATTATTATTATTATTTATTATTATTATTATTATTATTATTACAACGCTTTGGACCCCAACAGCAGGGTTATTATTTAGTAAACAAGTAAAAAGTCAAATTGCTGCGAAAGTTTTTTTTTTTTTTTTTTTTTAAACCATTGTTCTCACCTGAACTATAAAGTCTGAAACGAAAACGTTAGGGCGATGAAACGAAATCTGTACTGACATAAATCTACTAAAAATATTTTTTAAATAAAAATTCAGTCGCAATCCTTGACGGAGAGCTGCCACACCAAATTTCCATTCTCTACAAATCATTTAAAGACACAAATAACGTCACACCAAATGACTTACCATAAAAAAAAAAAGTGTTTGCAATGGTAATGTCCATCATTCCAAACAATAGAAGTTTACTGGTAAAATTGCACCAGTACAAATTTTTTACGGAAAATTTACTTATATCTGATATCTCTTTATATAACCTAACCATTCTGTTTATTAAGACAAAGCAACGTCCATACGTACATTTAAGTACGAATATAATGCTATTATATTATTATTATTATTATTATTATTATTATTATTCACACAACAATGTCTAATTCATTATTGGTCCTTATCAATAACAACGGGGGGGGGGGGGGGGGAACGACCAGTTTTTTCGGGCCTTTGAGTAATACATTATGTCATTTATTATAAACCTTTATCATTTATTCCACTTAAATCAGGAGGCTTTTGAGGCCTTGAAAGCTAGTGTTTGCTTAAGGAAAGGTTTATACTGTGTTTATGGATTTTAATTTTATTTTTTGCATAAGCTAGATGAAATGGTAGCCGTATTATCAGAGATTTTAGACAAAGAGAAGGAGAAGTGATTCCTTTTATTCACAAGCTTTCAAGACGTCAAAAGTCTCTTCTTCGGGTGAAAGCAGGAAAGAGAGATTGATATATATAATTTTTTTTTTTTTTTTTTTTATCACAGCAGAATAGCAGAATGAACCAGCCAGGCAGGAAGCCAGACACGGACAGGAAACAGGTTCTGAAAGTGTTCCACGAGCATTTCAGAACGCCTTCGTACGAAGACGAGAGAATCCCACACGACTCCGCCCCTGCCCCTGCCCCTCTCCCTGCCCCTGCCCCTCTCCAGGGCACCTCACGCTCGCAGCACCGTGGCGGCAGAAAGATGCCGACAGGACACGCCGTCCACAAAGTGAAGCGCAGAAAAACCAGGAAGGAGAGGAGCCAGGGGACGACTGGACGGTCGGTCATCGATAAACACCTGACCAAATCCTGGCAGTGCCGCCACCGATCCAGGAGAGCCAGCGACGCCCCCGCCAAGGAGAGCATCGTCTCCAAGCTGTTCCACAAGCCCGAACCCTCGGTCATCACCCAGAGCCGGCTGACACAGCTGAGCTGCCACCTGGGCCTGTTCAAGAGAGAGGTGAAGTCGGTGGACATCGAGAGGCTGCTGAGCGAGCAGAAGAAGTCCAGAAGGACGGAGCTCGAAACGGAGGACAGAGTTGAGCAGCGGACGGGCGCGCCGGCTCTACAGCTGCCTTCTCCTCCCGAGAGTGCTGTCAAAATCACGGACCCCCATCCCGATCCCGAGACTCCGGGTTCATCTCCGCGGGAATCTGTGCAGGGAGCAGGGAAGCAGACCCTTCTGGAGGCTGTGGATGCAGGAGGAGAAGGGGAAGAGGAGAGCTCCGATCCCCAGGGCTCTTCCTCCACCAGGTTGTGTTGCTTGGCTCATTTTTCTGGCACAGATAATCATGGTTGTGTCATCCTGATTTGTTTGTAACATGTGAATGTGTGAAATATGAAAAAATGTGCTCTAGGTGCAATAGGGGTGTGCTGATTCTCACAAACGCTCAGTGAGGAAGTTAATTACCGTTGATTGGTACTCAGTTGTAAAAGTGAGGGAAGGACGTCTTTTCTTGTTTTGAAGTCGGCACATTAATGAATGGATTTATTTTATACCTGCCTATTTAAATACTTCTTAAAGGCGATTCTGAGTACAAGTATCAACACACCCCTAATATGGAATACGTTAGTTTCATTAGGGATAAATTAAAGGCGTTTAGTAATTTGTAATGTTGCTTATCTTATTTTTTATTTTTTGCAGCAAAATTCTTTTTTAATTAAAAATAATGGATCCCACAAAACAAACCCTGATATTGTGATGCCGTTCCTCCCCCCCCCCCCCCCCCCCCCCCCCCCCCCCCCCCCCAGCAGGGCGGCGCCGGTCGGTGAGCTGGCCTCTGCCCTGATCAGGCTGTTGAACCCGCACTCCCTGCAGGGCGGCCGCAGTCTGCTCAGCGAGACACGGCAGCTGCTCCACGACTTCCTGGCTGAGCGGCACGGGAAGCTCCCGGACATCAGCCAGCTCGCCGTGCGCCGGAAACTGGACTATGAGGTCGTGAGCGACCCGGCCGCAGAGAGAGGGGGTGAGAGCAACACGAACTGCACCTCCTGGGCTTTGCTATGCTTTTACAATGGATTTACCATAGTATACAGTATATATATAAATATTTGATTTTTGTTTAGGGCAACCCCACTAGATTAAGTATCCAGTATTATTCATAATCAGGGTTGGAGTCAATTCCTGTTTTTCAATTCCAAGTCAATTTTCAGTTCCTTTAATTGACTAACAGTGACTTCAGTTTAATTTGTTGCCATGGTGATTAGTTCAAAATACCCCCCCCATCCCCCACCCTCCCGGTCGTGAAATGGTTCAGTCTAAAATCAACTGCCACAGTCTTTAAGTCATGCGTGTAAGCTTACAGGGGCTGTGCCGTGTTGAGACTGTTTATCAAAAAACACGTGCAGCTGGAGAATCGTGCCTTTTTTTAAAAGCGTTTGGCGATTTTGGTGTTATTTTCTTCGGAGAAACGAATGCCAAGTTCGTCAAAAAAAAAAGAGTTAAATTAATAGGGAGATTCATTTTCCAAAAGGTACCATGTATGCATGTGTGTTTGTTTTGTGAAATCTAGAATCAGGTGTGGTGTTCTCTGCACACAGGGTAAAGATGTACTGGGACAAGTAGCGCACTGTGATTGGTTGATTTCTGATACACAGTTTATAATTGGATGTTGAGAGGTGGGGGGGGGGGGGGGGGGGATTCCACTTGCATGCCTGTTTTGTAAGCTTTGTGTTATTAGGGTCAAGCCTCAGCGCAGAGCTCTGGGCGGGGCTGCACCCGGACCAGACTAGCACCAGGAAAAGAAGGAGGAAGCAGCGCTTTCCTAGAAAGATGAAGCCGCTGCTTGCGTTTCCTGGCCTTGAAGATTTTGTCATGGTAACAACTGTGTGTCCTTCTCTTAGAGCTGCAGCAGGGTTAGAGCCGCTCGGCTCGTTGAGCGGGTTCTTCCTCTGAGCTGCTCCGAGGGGCTCGCTTGCCGAACACACCCACTCGCTTCGCACCCTGCCCTGGGTTTCAGAGCTCCTCAGTGTTTAGAAGCCGTTCAGTTCTTGTTTCTCCTGATCAATCCCCTTCATTTTTAGAAATTTTAAAACTGTGTGAGAACTCTGTGGAGGTCGAGAAGTTGCCCTTGAAAAAAACAAAATGTATATGCATTATACAGTGGGAAACAGAACGTGGTACAGTTATACACGCAGTGACTGAAGGAGATATAATATACTGAACCAAAGGTAGATGTGAAATCTCAGGCAGGGTACTGGTCTGAGCGCTGCATTGTGTTGCTTTTCATTAGTATTTTATTGCATTTTTCTTTGGTCTCAATTACCAGATATCATTTTTATTTCAATCAAAATCCATCTTTGCTGCAACACCCTTTAGTTATTTATTTCTGTTTTAGTTGTTTTCAAGAACGTGCATTTCAGCCCCTGTGTCGTGAATGGCAGTGCAGTGCAGATCAGATTGATGGAATTGCTCAAAACGTTTGAAATGTGTTCAGTGATAAACTGCAGAGGGCTGCTGTGTGAACACTGCACAGCGATTAAGAATATCACTCCTTGCACATCACGAGATCCTCTGTTTCCTCAAAGCGCTGTTTGTTCCCTGTGCTGTGCAGCCAGGGCATGTGATCAGACTGTGGTTTTCACAGGGGAGAGATGCAAAAAATACTGATTCTCATGAGGCAGTCTCTTTTTCTCCCCCTTCTGTACTCTTGTCCTGATGAATTCTTTGTGGGCAGTAAAAGGATTACTAGGCAACAGAACTGTTATCTATTTCATTATATTAAACTTTGATTAAAAAAATAAATAAAAATCTTGGATCATTATTAATAATAATAATAATAATAATAATAATAATAATAATAATAATAATAATAATAATAATAATTGATGTATTTATTTGGCAGACGCTTAAAGGTGTTACAGGGCAGCACAGGGTTACAATGTAAGATTCATATTTAAATGCAGTATAGTTTACAGTAAGTGCAAATAATAATACTACTAGAATACAATATGAACTAGGAGGGAACAAGTTAGGATTACAGCGAGTTATATCTACAATGACATGATAGCAGTGCAATAGTGCAAGGCTAGCGCATCAGCTGAGGATCCAGTGTCATGGTGCTGAGGTCAGGTGAGTCCAGGGCAGAGCAGGAGTGGTAGAGCAAGAGAGCTACAAGTGATCATAAAGACAAATGCAATAAAATTATAAACTTGGGAATGGTTTGGTAAAACTATAAGAAGCCAAGTCGAGCAGACGAGTGTTTCAGCTAATGCTTCTGTAAGCAGAAAAAGTAAAGCTTCAGTAACAAACCTGATTAATTAGAGCAAAGTTCTCTTGTTATGCTAGGTCGAGCAAGATAATTGTGACCCACAACAGATCCGCCAGTCCCGTCCAGCACAAGAGTCAGGTCCGGTCCGGTCACAGCGCACTGAGCTCCTGGACAAACACCTTAGATCTCGTGATAAAAAGCTCAGAGGGGATCAGTTCTTCTCAGGCGGTTTCGATCAAAAACCCTCCCCAGGTCTACCAGAAAGCCTCTTCCAAAAGTCCGAGGAGCCAAGGCAGGAGTGGATCAGTGCAGGAGTAACGAGAGGGGCGTTCGACGAGGGCTTGCCCTGGAAAGACTATTCGGAGCTGGGGCTGGGCCCAACCAGGAGCCCCTTCTGGAAGTCTGCCCATCTTCTCCCCTCAGACCCCGGGACCCTGCCTCAAAGCTTCTTTCCGGCTGGAAGCCCGCCAGCCTACCGCTCCTTTCAGAACCCCCGCGTCGCCAGCAGCTCGCTGGCACGGATTAGGGAGGCCTACCGCGATTCTCCAGACGAGGGCGTATCGGACATGGGACGAGTCGGAGAGAGAGGGAGACTGTCTCCCATTCCTGGAGCTCCTGAGAAGCTGCCCTGGGCTGGCCCAGGTCTCGGGCATGAGGCCTTCTGTTCCCTGGAAGTCCGAGACACTTGGGGGCAGACTGAGAGCCTGGCAAGGAATTGCTTCAACACTGCAGGCAGGTATTCTTCCAGCAGGCTTCAGCACAACTACTGGGCTCAGGATCTCTACACAGCTCTGCCCGAAATCAGGAGCCGGTGCCCCAGACAGCCTCCAGTGTACGACGACGGAGAGGTCCTGCCGTTTTACAGTGACGGGAGAGTGGGGCGCTGCCCGCCCTGCGAGGGGTGCTGCCACATCCAAACCGGCCGCCTTAAAAGCGCGGACCCTTACAGGAGCCATGGGCAGGCGCACCCCAGTTATATCAGAGATCCCTCTGATGGGGTCGGCTGCAGTTACCCTGAAGGGGTGCCGGACGCGTTTGAGGGGGGCTCGCGGGGGGGGCCCCAGGGCTACTACGGGCAGCTCCACAGTCTCCCCATGTCTTATTTCCCCCCCTCTGAAGCCGTGGACGCTGCCTCCTCATTGCACAGCCTGTACAGTCTGCTTCCTTCTCTGAGACAACAGCTGGAAAAACACCCCAGTCCCGAGGCCTGGAGATTCCCCAGGATGAAGCTGTATTAAGAAGACGGCTAAGAGCAAAACCGTGTTCATAAAGATCTCTCGACTCTCCTTATTGCTGCTGCTGCTGTCCAGAACTTCAACAACCTAGGGATTCTTCTTTTAGCTCTTTCTCCAGCGCTGTGGGGGAGTCCTGCCATGACTGGGAGATTGAATTGCGTCCTTTCACAGGGAAATTACACCGGTCACAAGACCTGCTCTTTTTTTTTTGTGGTATATATTGAATCTGCCCCTGAACATTATCCCAGCGATTCCAGCATCCTTCAGTTTGAGTCGTGAGCTAAACGCATCAGCGGGGTCCAATACTGACGTAATGTAGTCGGAATGTTTTGTTTTCCTGGTAAACTGATTGGTTTCTGCTGCTCTGCAGAGCTGCAATTGATTGAAAGTAAGCACAGTCTTGTAATGTACGAATAGGGAAGCCAGCGACTATTCAAAACTGCTCAGTGTTTTCAGATGGCTGGGTTTTTTTTGTGTCGGCAATCAAGCAGTAAGAAGATTTATGTAAGAATCCATTTAGTTATTTTGGGTAGGATGTCACAAAAGCTGTAGAGCAACTCTATTTATTTATTTATGTATTTATTTATTCTTGTATGTACAGCACCGGCACACATTATGGAAACAACAAACGATTCACAGCAGCACTACGGCTGGAGATTGCATTGCCCGTGTTTCCTCACTCTGACCCCTTCCTTACTTAATGCCCTGATATCCCTGAACAGATCATCGTCTCCTCTTTAGAAATCTGCAGAATATTTGAACGAGCGAGACATCTCTCAAGTAGAACGGTCACCTGGAAACGTTCTTCTTTATCTAGAGGAAAGCAGCACAGCTGGGGGCGGGGAGTTTGTTGTCGGATAGCTTCACGCACACGGCTTGCTCTCTAAACACCTTGAAGAGATAATTGTCTCCTCTTTAAAAAAAAAATCATTTGTTGTTTCCGTAATGTATCTATTCTTTAATCCTTATTTTCTTTGTTTGTAGAATATATCATTAATTTTACCAATAGAAGGCAATTTTGTACACACTGATTTGAATTTCCTTTAATCTTTTTTTCTATGTATCCTTTTGATGTACTTGACAGAGTCCTGGTTGTATATATTGTATGAAAAAAAAAAACTTCTGTACATGCATACTATTAAAGTTATTCTACTGATCACAGCTTTTTTCTCTGTAGATTTGCTTCCAAAATCTTTTTTTTTATCAGTCTAGCCTGTTTTTGTGATCTCACTTTGTTCTCTTTTAAGGGAAGGACTGTGCTGACTTTTGCAATCCTGAATTTGTTGAATTCCCACAGATGAGATCTCTTTCGTATTCGTACAATATGCAAAACACTCTGCTTTTTTCCAAACAGAAGTTATTTCCAAATTGCGTGAAAAAAGTGTTTGCAAGGAAATGATTATTTCTTTTAATAGGTCTGGTTTTTAAAGTTGCAGTGTTCTAGGTTAACGTTCAGCTTGAAACCACAAAATTAGACAGTGAGCTTCAAATGCAATGTATAGCGCTCAGTACCTCTGCATCTGCTGTCTTTGGTTAACAAACAGAATTAATTTAAATCAGAACTGTTTGATTTAGAGAGTGTCCTAGGAAATACCGTGACCCAACAATTGTGGTTATCTTCATAGATAGTTACCTGACAATTATAGTTCTTGGTATGTAGCTGCACATAGTGCAGGATTTAACATTGAGGTTCAGACTGCAGTACTTGGGTTACCATGTGACTCCGTGTACGGCAAGACAGTTCAGGTTTTTCAATTCGCATTGCAATGCATTCTGATACACGTTACCTGTCTCAGGTACCGTTCACAGCAGGACTACACTTCCCAAAATGCATTGGGGTGTTTGTTGAAAAGCCCAGCCTGACTTAGTGTACTGGAGTCTTATGCAAGACCAGATCTCTGTTCCCTTTCTGTGTGGACTGGGATAGAACATACCTGTGCTGTTAAACTGATGTGTCACGATTTCAGACAGGCTACAGTATTATAACACCCACAGTGTTCAAAAACAAGCTTTTATAAATCATGTAAACTTCATCAGAAACCAAGTCAAGTAATAATGTCTATGTTTTAATGTACATTTTACCTTATATATAATATATATAATTTGTTTTAGCTAAGTAAGGTCACGCTTCCTTCCAGCTCTTTCTTACTGTATTAAGCTGCTTGATTCATTATATTGCACCTGTTTGGCAAAATAGTCTTGCTTGCCCTAGTCGGGCTCAGGAGTGTCGTCTCTGCTTCTGCTGCTGGTGTTGCTGTCTCAGGTTTCTGCTCCTGAGAGCTTCCTTCAGCTTGGTCCGGAATAGAGCCTGACTCTTGGTGTCCCTGGGCCACTTGATGTAGGTCTTCTTCAGCATCACCTTCCTCATCTTGTGGTAGGCGGACAGCTCCCTCTCTGAAAGTAGATGCCGTCCACTATATTCCTCTGATGATCCCTACGCTGGAGTTATCCAGGGAAAAAACTCCAGGTTGAACTTGGCTATGTTAGAGTCAGTTGGGGTAAAGAGACAGGTGATGTAACGGAATTGATTGAAAACGATGACATGCTGGATTCTGAACCCCCCCCCCCCATTTCACTTGTCACGATGACTCTTGAGTTTGCATGTGCATCTGGAGTTGTCCAAGTTTTCTCTTTACGAATGCTGATACTCATCATAAGTATTGATCAGCAGCGATTCAATAAATCCATTCACTAATGCATTATATAAATACAGCTAATGCTTGCCTCGGCACACAACCTGCTACACTGGAAATAAACCATTTTTTACCGTGGAAAAAATCCAGCCCTTAATGATGATGGACGAGGGCTAGACTATTAATGGAATTGATTCACCGGCATACTTATGATTCTAAACTCAAACCCACCACTCCAGAAAACAAGCTCCAAACAAGCACACTCGCTTTCAGCAAATCTCAATTCAGCACTCGTCAGAGTTTTATAGTTCTAGGGGGAGCACAGACCCTCAGGCGCACACTGGCACGTACAGAAGCCGGTTTGCAATCTGTGAAAACGGCAGACCTGCTGAATCCCGGCTCCCTTGTCCAGCGTGCTGTGATGTGTCTGTGCTGTGCTGACTCTCTGTCTGTCTCTCTCTGTCTCTGCCTCTGTCTCTGTCTCTGTCGCACTGGGTGAAAGATCTGCTTCCTGACAGATTGCAAAGCCCTGAACAGAAAGAGGAAGCCTCTTCCCTCATTGCCCTGATGTCACTTTCTTGGTAGGAGCTTCAGCTCCAGCAACTCCCAAGAAGTGACGAGCCCGAGGCACAGCTTGGATGCAAGGTTAGCAAGGTCCTGAGGCAGGTCCCGTCATAGGCTGTGCTCTCCATTTCTTATACTGCAGTTTATCATGGTGTGCCATTTTTTTATAATAAATGTTTATGGGTACCATGTGACGGGGCAGAAGCCCTGCTGCTGTAAATCGTGGGTGTGTGGTAAAATGTATGAGTGGTAGGGATGGGTTAAATGTGTGTGTGTGTGTGTTTCTAAGTTGTTGTAAATGGTCTATAACATTTGCTTGTGAAGGCTAATGCCCAGCCTGCAAGTGTTTTGTTCTTGTATGTTCCTGTTTGTTTGTGTAATCAATGTACGCACCAGCACTTCGACAGCAGCTTTCCCTGACTCCGAGTCTCACTCCTGACGATCTTATGAAGCCTACATTTTACACTAGATTTTAGATTGGAATAAGGTTCTATCCTGGTCAAATAAATACAATTTAAAATGTGAAATTTGCTAGCTATGATTTGTAAAATGCATACCTAGTAACTAACTAACTAAACAAAACAAAATGATTCTACACACACACAAAGAGCCACACAGAGAGGTATGTGATACAAAGAGACCGTAGTTCATTGCAGTGGATGAGATGCACAACTACAAGACAATCAAGTCTTTATCAACATCACTTCAAAAGCTCTGAGCAAAACAATCATGTGAGCTGGCTTCATATCCGGGCAAAACACGTACACACACACAGCCGTAGTCGTGCCCATTGTCCATAGACAGTGTTCTTTGCGTTCTACCTCATAGCAAGGATGAAAGTGCTGGTGGCATTGCATTGAAGGACTGATGACATCACAACCTTGATGCCTTATAACCATTGCACTAGATACTGCAATGATTATCGTCTTCATTGCACTCTTACATTGTTCGAAAGGTGGGCAATATTAAAACGAGTGACTATGTGGGCTTGTTTCTAAATAAAAAAATAAATGCAGGTTATACAACTATGTTATCCCTCACCTTTTAACAGAATAAATAATGACAATTCAAAAGCACAAACATCTGAATACAACTTTTAGAAAATAAAATGATTGAAGGACAAGGTTCTGGTCCGGTCCGGTCCAGTCCAGTCCAGTCCAGTCCTGGAAGGACTTGGGTCTCAGTGTCTCTTTTGCTCTCTCGCCATCTGACAGAGCCCGCACTGAGGCAGACAAAACATCACCACCCAGTCATCACAGATAGAGCCCTGCAGGTAGGAGAGAGGAGGGGAGTGGTTAGAATGTTAAACCAGTTTGCTGGAGGTGACCTTGTGTCTTTCAGTGTGTGTGCAGGTGTATGTCTTTCAGTGTGTGTGCGGGGATGTGTGTGTGTTTTAGTGTGTTTCAGTGTCTGTTTTAGTGTGTGCAGGTGTGTGTGATTCACCTGGATGTTGTATTTTTCTCTCATCCCTGTTCTCATCGCGAGCAGGGTGCCGGGGAGGTAGGGCAGGAGGCAACATTCCCCGTAATCCTCTGCAACTCGACAGGCCAGGATACAGGGAACGAACCCACCACACAGACCTGGAACATGCAACACAGATACACAGAGTCAAATACACAGAGACAGATACACACGCAGACACACAGAGTCAAATACACAGAGTCAAATACACAGAGACACATGCACACACAGATACACAGAGTCAAATACACATGCAGATACACAGAGTCAAATGCACAGAGCCAAATACACAGAGTCAAATACACACACAGATACACAGAGTCAAATACACACACACACACACATATATATATATATATATATATATATATATATATATATATATATATATATATATATATATATACACACACACACACACACACACACACACTGTATTTATTATCACTCACAGATGCCCATGTCGTCACAGCAGTCACACACATTGGTGCTCCAGGATCCTTGGTTATTTGTCACAGTGTAGTTGGTGATTGACACCTGCTGCTGGGAGGTGATCACTTCTGGCTGAAAGGACATTGCGATGACCTGCGATTCTATAAAAAGAGTAAAGAGTTTAATACAGAGTGACAGGGATGAGTTTTCAAAGCTGTTAACTCAATATTGTCATTAGCCCAACTTGAGAAAGGTTGGAGATGTTGGTTGAGTTAAGACAAAGAGAAGGAGACACTTCACACAGAGAGCGGTGAGTGGATGGAAAGGGTTATCAGGGTTACCTAGTCACATTGTTGAGGTCGGATTTTTGGTACCCCGAGTTCTGAGAAGGGCTGAAAGGCCCATGCAGTCATGCCACAAACCAGCCACCAGATGACGCTGTTTATCCGCCCCATTTGATTTGGTGCTGGGGGCAATTTAATTAAGTTCGATCTCTTGTAATGATCAGTTTGGATCCTTGTTTTTTATTTAAGTCAATACTGATAACGCATTAGCTGAAGCAGGGCATGTAAGAACGGCTATAAATTCCTGTCAATCCCAAAGTGCTCGCTACTATATCCGTGGTGTTTAGTCTGAATTCATTACAAATGTGTGGCAGCGTTTAACAAACAGAGACCTTCAGAAAAAGACAAATCAGCCCATATTCTAACTCGTTTGTTTTCATGATGAATGCAAGAATTTTTTTTTTTTAATCCAAGATCTTGCCCCCATTGAATCGGTGAGGCTAGGATGGCCCTACACCCTGTTGACAATGTCTTGGCGGGTGTTTCTAATAATTTGTACCGCCCCTGTTTCGTTGGGCTTATCAGTCAGCTTGGCAGATGCTTGGGTCGCCCGGCTCCTAGTGCTTATATAGAACCAAAAGAAAGCCAAGAAAAAAAACTAAACCCACAGAGAATTAACAGTGATCTGATAAACGGGGTTTGTTATTTTCTTAGTCGGTAGATTGAGAAAGGAGAAGTGAGTAGGCAGTATCCTCTCACAGCAAATCAATGAGAGAGAGAGAGAGAGAGAGAGAGAGAGAGAGAGAGAGACTTAATCCAAGCCTGAACATACACCGAATCATTATATTTGTGACCTAGCCCCCCAGATTGGAGCCCAGGCCTCCAGAGGAAGGTGGAAGGCTGGTCTAGTGTGTTAACATGAACCCGCTAGCACCACCTAGCGCCCCAGATTGGAACCCAGAGCCTTCTGAAGCTGTTTGCAGATAGATTTTGCACTAGCACACAGGAGGAGGCATCCATTAAAGCCGCACACCCATAACCCTAACCCTAACCCTTTCTAAAACCACAGCACTTTGAAAATTCACAAACTACAAGCTATCGGATACAGAATTAGCCATCTGACACAAAGACATTTCGGATGGTGGAAGCTCGTTAATATAGGAACCTTCTAGGTACAATCGTGCCATACGGTCATGCAGAGTGACTTACCTTTCTGGGCGTGATAGAGGTGCTCTGTGGTTGTGAGGGGTGGGCGCAGTTTTTAGTTTTTATATAGTCTGTGACGTTGGCAGGGCTGGTATTTGCAAAGCTTCCTAGCAAACAATGCTTAGTTGATAAATCACACTTACAAAACAGCACAGGGTTTAACAAAAAAGGTGGTGTGCAGAAATCTTTTTTTTTTTCTCTTCATTCCACAGTTGATACTCATGAAGGCGTGGGGTGGGTTAGCTGTTATGAACAATACATCCTCTATATAACCGTGGTGGGGCTTCAATATTGTGCAGGAACTGTTGGTACCTTATGCCCCTAGTCGTACCCAGAGATCAGCAAATGCCGGCCCTCTGGTTGCTCCTAGTGTCGGCTGAAATCAGGGGCGAAGGCTCCTGCCTTTGCATAGTTCTGCTCCCTGCCTTTGAGACTAGAGGAGGCTGTGTGGTCCAGTGGTTAAAGAAACAGACATATAATCAGGAGGTTCCCAGTTCAAATCCCAGCTCAGCCATTGACTCCCTGTGTGGGACCCTGAGCGAGTCACTGAACCTCCTTGTGCTGTGTCTTTGGGGTGAGGCATTGTTGTAAGTGACTCTCCAGCTGATGCATAGTTCACACACACTAGTCTCGTATCTTGTAAAGCACTTTGTGATGGTGGTCCACTATGAAAGGTGCTATATAAAAATAAAGATTATTATTGCAAATCATATGAGGAAGGCTGGCACAGTTGACATTTCAAAAACATATCTATGTGAGATTGTTTATTTTTGAGCTACATAAAATGACATCGCATTGTCTTGTATTGTATTGTACTTTTCTTACAGAAAACAAGTCTATGAAAGAAGGAGAAACAACCCACCCAGTGATTCTGCATTGGTTGTAAATGGATAACATTTCATTGAAGATGATTATCTAGTCGGTGATACCAAGACATGTATTAAACGGGAGGGAGGGGATCTGGCATTCCCATTCAGATATTTCACTTCTGTTTAAAGAGGAGGCGGCCATCTGTGCAGGCGCACCAAGATATATCGTATGTAAGGGGTCTGAGTGGGGTTCAAGATTCAGAGCCGTTCCGTTTCAAAGCTGCTGTCTCTATATTGTTGCCAGGGCCATGATGAGCGGAGGTTCTCGACCACAAAGGCGCCAAACATTTCTTTTTATTTTCATTGCTATATACGCCCTGGCTACAAAAACAAAATACTCACTTCATTGTTTCTCAGAAAAGCTTTTTGAGTTGCAAGAATAAAAGTGGCTTCTGTGTGTTGAAGGTGCAGCTTGTGTGTGTTGAAGGTGCAGCTTGTGTGTGTTGAAGGTGCAGCTTGTGTGTGTTCTACAAGCTGCGTTGAGGCTTTTGATTGTCATAAACGTCAACTGTAAGAAGAAACTACAGGCCCTTAGCAGGGAGCCGCTCCCAGAGTTTCTATTAGCTTGGCACTCTGTGCACTCGCCCCTATGGAAACTTGAGAAACA